>NC_089512.1:62165301-62290301 GCF_036850995.1 Saccopteryx leptura
GGAAGGAGGGAAGGAAGGAAGGAAGAAAGGAAGGAAAGGAAAGGAAAGGAAAGGAGGGAGGGAGGGAGGGAGGGAGGGTGGAAGGAAGGAAGGAAGGAAGGAAAGGAAAGGAAAGGAAAGGAGGGAGGGAGGGAGGGAGGGAGGGTGGAAGGAAGGAAGGAAGGAAGGAAGGAAGGAAGAAAAAATAAGAAGAGAAGGGACCATCATAGTCACTTTCAACACCTTCATTTTATAAATGGTATAACCTGAGGTCAGAAAGGTGAAGTAACTTATTCAGTTTAAAATACATGTATGAGTATAGTTCTAGTTTTGTCTGTTTAAAAAATTTCCTTTTGTAACATAACCCTACAATCACCTTTCCTGAATGTGTGAAAGTTATCACCCTATTTATTTTACCTACTGAAAGACAGTAGGTCTTTCTCCTAAGAGAATTGTGACATATACAAGACTTTTTTTTACCATATTCTGCTTCAGCTAATATGAAATAACAGGAACCAGATTTATTCTCTTACTATAAACTAAAAAATGGGCAAAATTAATGAAACAAACATTTTTAGACATTGGGCTATTTAGACAGTAGGAGGTACAGGGCTGTGATCCCTGAGAGGAAATAAACAAGTTAAGACCTATTTTCCTTCAGCTTTCTTCTGGAAGGCACATTCCAGACTGTGAAACAGGGAGCACGACTAAAAGCACAGCAACGTAGTGTTGCGGAGCTGGGAAGACAGGAACCAGAGTTCAAGAAAGCGGAAGCTGCTGGAAATTGCAGAGTTCAAATTAGAAGGGAACTATCCAGAAAAAGAGCACAGAAATCTGCATAACAGTACCCTTAAATATCTGCTGAATACTATGGTGTGCATGCACAGGCCAAGCAAAGAGAGACTGGGGAGCTGAGGAGCCAGCGGAGGTCCTGCAAGCTGGGAATCTCAAGTCCCGTCTAGCCACAGTGGAGAGTCCTTGGTGACTACACTTTAGTAGTGCTGTTAAACTATTCATTAAGTAAAGGCTATTCTACACCTGCCCTAACAAATCTTAAAACAATTTTTGAAAGGAAAAATCTGAATTTAAGTAACTTAACTATGTAACCAAAGGGATTGGCAAACTTTTTTTCTACAGAGTAAATATACTGCTCACAAAAATTAGGGGATGTTTCAAAATGAATATAAAGCTATAAAATATTCTTTAATTTTGTGAGCAGTTTATTTTAGGCTTTGTGGGCCACATACAGTTTCTGCTGTGTTTCCTTCCTTCCTTCCTTCCTTCCTTCCTTCCTTCCTTCCTTCCTTCCTTCCTTCCTTCCTTCCTTCCTTCCTTCCTTCCTTCCTTCCTTCCTCCCTCCCTCCCTCCCTCCCTCCCTCCCCTCCCCTCCCCTCCCCTCCCCTCCCCTCCCCTCCCCTCCCCTCCCCTCCCCTCCCCTCCCCTCCACTCCCCTCCCCTCCCCTCCCCTCCCCTCCCCTCCCCTCCCCTCCCCTTCCTTCCTTCCCTTCTTTCCTTCCTTCCTTCCAACAACTTTAAAGTATAAAAACCATTCTTAGCTCATGGGCTGGACAAAATCAGGTCATGGGCTAGATTTAGCCAGTGGACAGGTGTTGTTTGCTAACCCCTGAACTAGCAGAACAAAATTCAACAATCTTTTTTTTTCTTTTGAGAGACAGGAAGAGAAAGAGATGAGAAGCATCAACTCGTAGTTGCACCACTTTTAGTTGTTCATTGATTGCTCCTCATATGTGCCTTGATGGGGAGGGGGCTCCAGCTGAGCCAGTGAACCCTTGCTCAAGCCAGTGACCCAGGGCTCAAGCTATCAACCTTAGGGTTCATATTGATCCTGTGCTGAAGCCAGCAACCCTGTGCTCAATCTGGTGAGCCCACACTCCAGCTGACAACTTATGGTTTGGAACCTGGGCCCTCAGCATCCCAATTCAATGCTCTATCCCAGGGGTCCCCAAACTATGGCCTCGCGGGCCACATGCAGCCCCCTGAGGCCATTTATCCGGCCCCCGCCACACTTCCGGAAGGGGCACTTCTTTCATTGGTGGTCAGTGAGAGGAGCACATTGACCATCCCATCTCATTAGCCAAAAGCAGGCCCATAGTTCCCATTGAAATATTGGTCAGTTTGTTGATTTAAATTTACTTGTTCTTTATTTTAAATATTGTATTTGTTCCAGTTTTGTTTTTTTACTTTAAAATAAGGTATGTGCAGTGTGCTTAGGGATTTGTTCATAGTTTTTTTTTATAGTCTGGTCCTTCAACGGTCTGAGGGACAGTGAACTGGCCCCCTGTGTAAAATGTTTGGGGACCCCTGCTCTATCTACTGTGCCATCACTGGTCAGGCCAAAAATTCAACAAGCTTTAAAGGAAGATAAAATTCAAATCATCAAAAATGTCCATCATCCGTACCCTACTCCTGGTACCAAAAAAACAAACAAACAAAAAACAAAACAAAACAACAACAACAAAAAATGTCCATCATCCAATAGAACATTCCTGGGCATTCCAAGGAGCAGTAAAATATGACTTAAATCCAAAAGTAAAATCATTAAATAGAAACAATTTTATAAATGATGGAATTAGCAAAGATTTAAAAACTGTTATTATAACCGTGTTAAAGTATTTAAAAGAAAACAAACAGAATGAAAAGAGAAATTGAATATATATCTAAACAACCAAATAAACTTTCTAGAAATGAAATATATAATAGCTGAAAAAATTAATTGAATGGGATTAATAATATATTAGATGTTACAAAAGAAGACATCAGCAAACTTAAAGATAGCAATAGAAACTATCCAAACTAAGGCACAGTGATACAAAATATTTAAAAATAATTAACAGAGTATCAATCACATATGGTACAATATCAAGCAGTCTAATTACATTTAATTAGAATAATGGGTGTGCTGGCTAAAAATATTTGAAAAAATAATGGCTAAAATTTTACTAAGTTGAGGAAGTTCTGGGAGTTCTGGGAACCCTTTTGAGCATCTGAAATAAGGGTTACAGAACCAAATAACAGTAACTTTAAACCTAATACTTCAAAAATGGTAAATTATCTGGTTCCAAATGGAACATATTTGTCTTTTACCTTATCGGGCCTTAAGCACCGAAGAATTATTATTTTCTGTAGTTCATTTAGATTCTGGTCCATTGGTGCTGGAAGTTTAGCATTGTGTGGCTCTTTACTGTCATATATTTCCTGCCATTCATTTATATGTTCACAAAAATGAGTCCTAATGGAAAAAAGCTTAATAGTTATTTTTTCATTGGAAAAAATTTAAAGAGACTGTTGAGCAAAGAGATAAATCAAGAAGCTATCAAGCCATTTAAAAATCATTAGATTAAATATATATTCATCATTATTCAATGCTAAATTAACAAGTTTAAAAACAATTACCTGAGTTCTTTGAAGGCAGGAAATTCACTAGCACGGCAAATTTCTTCCCAGCTTTTATCCTGTAACCATGATGGATCAGGATTTTTCTCAGCACTCTTAAGACTTACTCCTCCAGTTAAAAGAAACATAAATTCCTGGTAGTCAATCTCTTTCTTTGCCCTGTATTCCCAAAATAAGGACTGCTGTAAATTGTTGATTTTAAAATTGAATAAGTTTCTGCTTCTATTGGTTGGATAAAATAAGACTAACTTTCCCTACTGCTGTAAACAACTAGAAAACTTCAAAAAATTTAAGAAACAACTATTTTTGGAAATTATACAATAACCAGTATAGGACTAAGGTCACTAAGAGAAGGAAGACAAGGTGATTTTTATGATTGTCTCAGCGATCTACCTAGAGGCACATTCCAGACCACAAAGCAGGGAGGAGATCAAAATCAGAGCTTGGCAGTATTGCTGAGTTGGAGAGATCTCTATTGGAGTTAAGAAAGGCAGAGGTGACTGGACTTTGTGGGCAGGATACCAGAGGTGAGGGAGGTGCATGGAAAAGGAGCTCTAGAAACCTGTGTAGGCTTACTAAATTTCTAAGTCATGTATGAGTAGGGTAAAACTCCAGGAGGCCTGGCAAAGAATCTCTGGGGAGCTAGCAACAGAATAGCTACCAGAGCTCACACAGAACTAGAAATTTTTGGTAACTAGAGTTGAATTTTTGTCCAACACCAGAGGAATTCAGTGGTGACATTGGAGGGATCACACCTTTGTAGTGAAGTTAACGTAGCCTTAAAATAAAGTCTCCTCTAAAACTGCCTTAAGAAAGCATAAAAACAAGCCTTGAAAAGATGAAAATAATCCAGTAATAATTTAATTACCTCAAAAAGTAATGACTAATGCTCGTCAAAGGAACACATAAATGCCAGCTTTTACCAATATAAAATTCACAACATCCATAAGCAGGAGAAAAATCAGTCATTAGATATGGACATAGAAGTGACAGTGATGATACAAGAAGACAAAAATGTTAAAAGAGCTATTATAAATATGCTGAAAACGTTAAAACAAAACAAAGATAACGAAGAGAGAAATAATGTAAAAAAAAATAACCAAATGTAATCTCTAGAGATCAAAAATACATTATCTAAAAAAAAAGATCACTGATTTTCTTCTCAGATGTACAAAACTTAAAAAGATTCATTACCAGTAGACTAACACTATAAGAATGCTCCCAAAATGTTAACTATATGAATAAACATATACGGCTTTTTTCTTTCTTTTTCAAGTCTCTTTAAAAGATAATTGACTATTTAAAGAAAAATAACGACGTCATAGAAATGGTGCCGTGAGGACATGGACCGAAAAATCTCCCCAAAATTTCAACAAGTTCAACATCCAGAGACAGAAAAACCTATTCTTGGAGCATCCAAGAGTCTCACACCCTGAAGACGAAGGTAGGATCCAGTGAAAAATTGGCTAAATATATAATCAACCCTGAGGGAAATAAGTCAGACAAAGAAACTCTCTGCCTTCCTCACTAACCTGAGCAAAGGCTGCTTTCACTTGGAACTGAGATTTGGGTGGAGCTAGGGGTGTGGAGGTAGCTAGGCTGCGGCGCAGGCCTTCGTTCAAGCCAAGGAAAGAGGGTGCCTGTGGTGAATCAGCCCACATGAGCAAACGCCCGTGTGCCACGCCCCAAGCATCCCAGCCTCCGGCCTGCGCGAGCGACCGCCCAAGCCCCGGGTCTGGGCAGCCTAGCCTCCTGCGCCCGGCTGTGAGCAGCCCAGCCCCCCACGCGAACTGGGCTGTGAGCACCCCAGCCTCCCACTCCCGGCCGTGAGCAGCCCAGCCTCCCGCGCCCCGGGCGCGAGCAGCCCAGCAACCACCCGCGCCACGGACTTCCCTACACCCAAGCTTCTCTAGGCGGGTGGGGCGCCTCACCCAGCCATTCAAGCTAACAATCAAGCATGGGGGAGAGGCATGTGCGCAGCTTGCAGTTCATTCTGGAGAAATTCCGTGGATCCAATCGCTGAAATTAGCCTAACCCACAAGTTGCTCACCTCCCAACTGACCTACGCGGCTATAATTGACAAAATCTCTCTCAGTCCAGCTATCCAAGACAAGAGGTGTGATATTTTTTAGTGCCTCTTGCTAAAGGGGTGGGGCAACTTCTGATTGGCAGAGCTTTCATACTCAGGGACATACGCTAAAAAGAGGGACTTGACAGTGTTAAAACCTCCTGTACTGCAGGCAGTGACTAGGGCATCTTCTTCCCAGCCTAAACAGGTTACAAAGTGTGGAAAGCCTGGGGACAGTGGTCGCACAGAGTGCTGGGGGTGCTGAACAGGCCTACAAGCTCAGAGAACGTCACCTTGAGAGCAATTGGCTCTCAGCCCCGCCTGATTACGCTGGCTGCTCTGACTGCCAGAGCCTTACCCAGAGCCCTGCATTAACTGGGGATAGAGTGGGGATTTGCCAGCTCTCTAAACCTCTTACTCCCCAGGCAGAGGCAGTGGCAGCGGCAGCCTCATAGCTGGATCATCAGGCTGCTAATTCAGGAAGGAGAGACTAGGAGAGAGGCTCCGGGAAAACGGACTCTCTCATTGTTGGAGCCTGCAAACGCTAACAAGCCTTGACAACCAACGAGACTGAAGCCAAATATATGACATCACCGTAGAGTCTCATCAACTGCAAATCCCTACCTAAGCGTGCCACAGGGGCAGAACCTGGGGTACAGAGTCACTGACTAGGAAGAGGGAGAGGAAAGAAAAGGGAAGAAGAAGTTAACCTCTCAAATTCAAGAAAAATCCACAGACTTTATAATTTGTTCCACTATTTCTTTTGTTTATTTGTTTGTTTCATCCTCTTGCCTTTCTTAGTATTATTTCTATTTCCTCAACCTTGGTTCTGTTATTCTCTGCCCATCTTACTCTTTCCTTTTCTTGAACTACACTACCCATAAGTGTTTCATTTTATTTCTTTTCTTCTTCCTTACTCTCCATGAGGGTTACACTCCAAAACCCTTAACTCTCCCTCTCTTTTTGTTTTTTTTTCTTTTTTCTTCCTTTCCTTTCCCCCCTTTTCTTGTTTCTCCCTTTCTATTAGTTTCTTCTTTTCTCCTTTTACTTTTCCTCTCATTCAATCCTCAATCAAAAACAAATTATTTAATTTGGGACTCAAGTTTTTTGGATATTTTTGTGGCATTTTGGGTGCTTTTTACTTTGCTTTTTAACTCAGTAGCATTCCTCCCAACCCAGGATCTCCATTCTATTCAGTCTTTGCTCCACATAATACAATAGTTTGTTTTTTCCCCCCTTTTTTCTGGTTTCTCTCTTATCCCTCTCATTATATCTCTTAGTCGACCATTACTTAAAGCAAATCATTTTATACTTGACCCAAATTTTTTCCTTTTTTGCATTTTGTGGGTCCCTACTTCCTTTTCTGCCCCTTGAAGAGTTCCCCCCAACTCAGCCCTCCGTTATAGGCAGTTTTTGTTTCATTTAGCATAATATAATTCACAGTTTATCATGATATTTTCCTAAGGAGGAGGGAAGAGGAGGGGAAGAGAAGAAAGAAAAGAGGAGGGAAATAATAAATTATTATTGGTTTTTTTTGTGTTTTCCAATTTTTTTTTATTTTTTTATTTAATTTTATATATTTTATTTTATTTCTACTTTTTATTCTTTATTAATTCTCATTAGTGCTATCAAAAAGACCACCCCCAGATGCCATTAAGGAAAAAAAAATCAAATATCATGGATACAAAAGAAAGAGAAGTAACACAGATAGATGTGGAAAAATCTATGGAAAAAAAATTAATATATTGGAAACCTTGAAGATAAATGACAGAGAATTTAAAATAGAAATCCTAAAAATACTCAGAGATATACAAGAAAACACAGAAAGGCAATTTAGGGAGCTCAGAAAACAACTCAATGAACACAAAGAATATATTACCAAGGAAATTGAAACTATAAAATCACATCAAACAGAAATGAAAAACTCAATTCATGAACTGAAAAATGCGGTAACAAGCTTAGCTAATAGAACAGGCCAGATAGAAGATAGGATTAGTGACATAGAAGACAAGCAACTTGAGGCATGACAGAGAGAAGAAGAGAGAGACTCAAAAATTAAAAAAAATGAGAAAGTCCTACAGGAATTGTCTGACTCCATCAAAAAGAATAACATAATAATAGGTATATCAGAGGGAGAAGAGAGAAAAAAATGGAATGGAGAACATATTCAAACAAATAATAGACGAGAACTTCCCAAGCCTGTGGAAAGAACTAAAGCCTCAAATTCAAGAAGCAAACAGAACACCGAGTTCTCTTAACCACAACAAACCTACTGCAAGGCACATCATAATGAAAATGGCACAATCCAACAACAAAGAAAAAATTCTCAAGGCAGCCAGGGAAAAGAAGAATACAACATATAAAGGAAGGCCTATTAGATTATCATCAGATTTTTCAGCAGAAACTCTACAAGCAAGAAGAGAGTGGACCCCAATATTTAAATCCCTGAAAGAGAGGAACTTTCAGCCAAGAATACTATACCCATCAAAGTTATCCTTCAAGTACGAAGGAGAAATAAAAACATTCACAAATACAAAAAAGAGGAGGGAATTTATCATCAGAAAACCCCCACTCCAGGAAATACTAAAGGGGGTTTTCCAACCAGATCTAAAGAACAAAACAAAACAAAACCACAAGTAAAAGCTCCACCAAGAACACAATAAAACCAAATTTAACTGTGACAACAAAAGCAAAAAAAAAAAAAAAAAGGGGGGAGAGGACAGAGATTAACAGTAGCAAAACACGATGAAGTGCAGAAACACTCGCAAGATAGGGTACTACAATGAATATGGCAGGTACCCTTTCATTACTTAATGGTAACCACCATTGAAAAAACCACCACAAAAGCACATGACTTGAAAAAGGTAGCAACAGAGGAAAGATGTATGGAATACAAACAAACAAAAACAAAAGATAGAAAAACAAAAGAGAAGAATCAAACAAGACATAAAACTAACAGAAAGCAATTTATAAAATGGCAATAGAGAATCCACAAGTGTCAATAATTACACTAAACGTAAATGGATTAAACTCACCAATAAAAAAACAGAGAGTAGCAGAATGGATTAAAAAAGAAAATCCAACTGTATGCTGCCTACAAGAAACATATCTAAGCAACAAGGATAAAAACAAATTCAAAGTGAAAGGCTGGAAAACAATACTTCAAGCAAATAACATCCAAAAAACAGCAGGCGTAGCAATACTCATATCTAATAATGCTGACTACAAGACAGAAAAAGTACTCAGAGACAAAAATGGTCATTTCATAATGATTAAGGGGATGCTGAATCAAGAAGAGATAACAATTCTTAATATATATGCACCAAACCAAGGAGCACCAAAATATATAAGACAGCTACTTATTGACCTAAAAACAAAAACTGATAAAAATACAGTCATACTTGGAGACCTCAATACACCGCTGACAGCTCTAGATCGGTCATCCAAACAGAAAATCAATAAAGATATAGTGGCCTTAAATGAAACACTACAGAACCTGGATATGATAGACATCTACAGGACACTATCCCAAAGCAACAGAGTATACATTTTTCTCTAGTGTACATGGAACATTCTCAAGAATTGACCATATGTTGGGCCATAAAAATAATATCAGCAAATTCAGAAAAATTGAAATTTTACCAAGCATGTTTTCTGATCATAAAGCCTTGAAACTAGAATTCAACAGCAAAAAAAAGAGGAAAAAAACCCCACAAAAATATGGAAACTAAACAACATACTATTTTTTTTTTTTGTATTTTTCTGAAGCTGGAAGTGGGAGAGACAGTTAGACAGACTCCCGCATGCGCCTGACCGGGATCCACCCGGCATGCCCACCAGGGGGCAATGCTCTGCCCACCAGGGGTGATGCTCTGCCCCTCCAGGGCGTTGCTCTCCTGCGACCAGAGCCACACTAGCACCTGGGGCAGAGGCCAAGGAGCCATCCCCAGCGCCCGGGCCATCTTTGCTCCAATGGAGCCTCGCTGCGGGAGGGGAAGAGAAAGACAGAGAGGAAGGAGAGGGGGAGGGGTGGAGAAGCAGATGGGCGCTTCTTCTGTGTGCCCTGGCCAGGAATCGAACCCAGGACTTCTGCACGCCAGGCCGACGCTCTACCACTGAGCCAACCGGCCAGGGCCAACAACATACTTTTAAAAAATGAATGGGTCAAAGAAGAAATAAGCACAGAGATCAAAAGATATATACAAACAAATAAAAATGACAATACGATATATCAGAATCTCTGGGATGCAGCAAAAGCACTGATAAGAGGGAAGTTCATATCACTTCAGGCATATATGAACAAACAAGAGAGAGCCCAAGTGAACCACTTAAGTTCCTACCTTAAGGAACTGGAAAAAGAAAAACAAAAACAACCCAAAACCAGCCGAAGAAAGGAGATAATAAAAATCAGAGCAGAAATAAATGAAATAGAGAACAGAAAAACTATAGAAAAAATTAATAGAACAAGGAGCTGGTTCTTTGAAAAGATCAACAAAATTGACAAATCCCTGGCAAGACTTACCAAGGAAAAAAGCAAAAGAACTCATATAAACAATATCCAAAATGAAAGAGGAGAAATCACCACAGACATCATAGATATACAAAGAATTATTGTAGATTACTATGAAAAACTTTATGCCACTAAATTCAACAACCTAGAAGAAATGGATAAATTTCTAGAACAATACAACCTTCCTAGACTGAGTCATGAAGAAGCAGAAAGCCTAAACAGACCTATTAGTAGAGAAGAAATAGAAAAAAACATGAAAAACCTCCCCAAAAATAAAAGTCCAGGCCCAGACTGCTATACTAGTAAATTCTATCAAACATTCAAAGAAGACTTGATCCCTATTCTACAGAAGGTCTTCCAAAAAATTGAAGAAGCAGCAATACTTCCAAACACATTTTATGAGGCCAACATAACCCTCATACCGAAACCTGGCAAGGATGGCACAAAAAAAGAAAACTACAGACCAATATCTCTAATGAATACAGATGCTAAAATACTAAACAAAATACTGGCAAATCGAATACAACAACATATTAAAAAAATAATACATCATGATCAAGTGGGATTCATCCCAAAATCTCAAGGATGGTTCAACATACGTAAAACGGTTAACGTAATACACCACATCAACAAAACAAAGAACAAAAACCACATGATCTTATCAATAGATGCAGGAAAGGCATTCGATAAAATACAACACAACTTTATGTTTAAGACACTCAACAAAATGGGTATAGAAGGAAAATATGTCAACATGATAAAGGCCATATATGATAAACCATCAGCCAACATCATATTAAATGGCATAAAACTGAGGACTTTCCACCTTAAATCAGGAGCAAGACAGGGTTGTCCACTCTCTCCACTCTTATTTAACGTGGTGCTAGAAGTTCTGGCCAGAGCAATCAGACAAGAGAAAGAAATAAAAGGCATCCATATCAGAAAAGAAGAAGTAAAGGTATCACTTTTTGCAGATGATATGATCCTATACATCAAGAACTGAAAGACTCCACAAAAAGATTACTAGAAACAATAAACCAATACAGTAAGGTTGCAGGATACATAATTAACATACAAAAGTTCATAGCCTTTCTCTATGCCAACAATAAAGTACAGTGATACCTCGGTTCTCGAACATAATTCGTTCCGGGAGAACGGTCGAGAACCAAATTGTTCGAGAACCGAAACAATGAAACCCATAGGAAATAATGGAAACTGGATTAATTTGTTCCAAGCCCCAAAAATATGCCTATTTACTGGTGCTTTCTCACAAATAACGACTTCATTGATGCTGTCACCTGCTAACTCTTTTTCTTTAATGAAAATAAGAAGCAGCTTCTCCATTTTCTCCATTATCTGAGGCCTTTGCTTTGTTCACAATGTAACACCTTTGGCAACATTGGCAGCCTTTATAACAGCTTTATTCTTAAGGAAAGTTGAGATAGTAGATCTTGGCATGCCATACTCAGCAGACAGATCTGAAACACGTGTGCCCTGTTCATATTTGGCAATGATTTCTTTTTTCAGCTCAATCGTTGTTCTCACAGCTTTCCGCTTACCTTTGTCTGCATTACCACTTCTGGCTTTCTTTGGACCCATGTCTAAGGGTTAAATTCAGTGTACAAAGCGTGCACAAAGCGTGAGTCTCTCCACAAAGCGTGAGTCTCACCACAAAGCGTGACTCTCACCACAAAGCGTGACTCTCTCCACAAAAACGTGATTCTCTCTCTCCACAAAGCGTGACAAAGCGTGACTCACACTGATGACGCAGGCAAGGCGCGCTCGGCCGAATGAACGCCATTCGGCTCAACTCGGCTAATCTCGGACGTTCGAGTTCCAAATATTTGTTCGGATTCCAAGACAAAATTTTCTCGAATTTCCTGGTCGAATACCGATTTGGTCGAAAGTCAAGGCGTTCGAGAACCGAGGTATCACTGTATTAGAAAACGAACTAAAAAAAATAATCCCCTTCACGATTGCAACAACAACAACAAAATACCTAGGAATAAACATAACAAAGAATGTAAAGGACCTATATATCGAAAAATACAAAGCATTGTTAAGCGAAATCGAAAAAGATACAATGAGATGGAAAAATATTCCTTGTTCGTGTGTAGGAAGAATAAATATAATCAAGATGGCTATATTACCCAAAGCAATATATAAATTTAATGCAATTCCCATCAAAATTCCTATGACAATCTTTAAAGAAGTGGAACAAAAAATTATCAGATTTATATGGAACTATAAAAAACCCCGATTAGCCAAAGCAATCCTAAGGAAAAAGAATGAAGCTGGGGGCATTACAATACCTGACTTCAAACTATATTATAGGGCCACGACAATCAAAACAGCATGGTATTGGCAGAAAAATAGACACTCAGACCAATGGAACAGAATAGTAAGTCCAGAAATAAAACCACATATATATGGTAAAATAATTTTTGATAAAGGGGCCAACAACACACAATGGAGAAAAGAAAGCCTCTTCAATAAATGGTGCTGGGAAAACTGGAAAGCCACGTGCAAAAGAATGAAACTCAACTACAGCTTATCCCCTTATACAAAAATTAATTCAAAATGGATCAAAGACCTAAATATAAGACCTGAAACAATAAAGTACATAGAAGAAGACATAGGTTCTAAACTCATGGACCTGGGTTTTAAAGAGCATTTTATGAATTTGACTCCAAAGGCAAGAAAAGTGAAGGCAAAGATAAATGAATGGGACTACATCAGAATAAAAAGTTTTTGCTCAGCAAGAGAAACTGACAACAAAATAAACAGACAGCCAACTAAATGGGAAATGATATTTTCAAACAACAGCTCAGATAAGGGCCTAATATCCAAAATTTACAAAGTACTTATAAAACTCAACAACAAACAAACAGACAATCCAATAAAAAAATGAGAAGAGGACATGAACAGACATTTCTCCCAGGAAGAAATACAAATGGCCAACAGATATATGAAGAGATGCTCATCTTCATTAGTTATTAGAGAAATGCAAATCAAAACTACAATGCGATACCACCTCACCCCTGTTAGATTAGCTATTATCAACAAGACAGGTAATAGCAAATGCTGGAGAGGCTGTGGAGAAAAAGGAACCCTCATTCACTGTTGGTGGGACTGTAAAGTAGTACAACCATTATGGAAGAAAGTATGGTGGTTCCTCAAAAAAACTGAAAATAGAACTACCTTATGACCCAGCAATCCCTCTACTGGGTATATACCCCCAAAACTCAGAAACATTGATACGTAAAGACACATGTAGCCCCATGTTCATTGCAGCATTGTT
This sequence comes from Saccopteryx leptura, assembly GCF_036850995.1. Lineage (NCBI taxonomy): Eukaryota > Metazoa > Chordata > Mammalia > Chiroptera > Emballonuridae > Saccopteryx > Saccopteryx leptura. The sequence continues at coordinate 62,178,574 of NC_089512.1, forward strand.
CACAGTGGCCAAAACATGGAAACAACCAAAAAGCCCTTGAATAGAAGACTGGATAAGGAAGATGTGGCACATATACACTATGGAATACTACTCAGCCATAAGAAATGATGACATCGGATCATTTACAACAAAATGGTGGGATCTTGATAATATTATACGGAGTGAAATTAGTAAATCAGAAAAAACCAAGAACTACATGATTCCATACATTGGTGGGACATAAAAACGCGACTAAGAGACATGGACAAGAGTGTGGTGGTTACCGAGGGTGGGGGGGGGGCGCAGGAGGGAAGGAGGAGAGGGGGAGGGGGAGCTGGAGGGGCACAAAGAAAACGAGATAAAAGGTGACGGAGGACAATCTGACTTTCGGTGATGGGTATGCAACATAAGTGAATGACAAGATAATCTGGACATGTTTTCTTTGAATATATGTACCCTGATTTATTGATGTCACCCCATTAACATTAATAAAAATTTATAAAAAAAAGTATTAAAATTTTAAAAGTCTTAAAAAAAATAAAGAAAAATAACAATCTATCATGGGCTTTATGACACTTGTACAAGTACAATGTATGACATTATATATATAGTTTTACCTGAAGATAGACTGTGAAAAGTTAAAAGTATACTATAACCCTAAAGAAATCACACACACACACAAAAATTATAGCTAATAAACTAACAAAGGGGATAAAACAAAATTGAGAAAAAAAACCACTCAAAGAAAAGCAGAAAATGAAGAAATATGGAACAGAGAACAGATAGAACAGATGAGCAAAACAAAACAAACTCTAAGATGATAGATATAAACATAACTCTATTATCTTATTGAATGCAAATGGTCTAAACAATCTCACTAAAGTTAGTGATATCATACTGGATAAAACAAGCAAGACCTAACTACATGCTGTTTACAGAAGTAAAGTTTAAATATAAAAATACAAATAGGCTAAAATTATGGAAAATATAAATATTATGCTAATAGTATACAAAGTAAAGCTGGAGAGACTATAATAATATAATACAAAGTAGATTCAGAGCAAAGGGATAAAAATAAAAAGGGGGAGGCAAGTCAATTCATTAAGAGGATATGACAGTTCTAAACATTTATACATCCAATAACAGAGCATCAAAACACAAAGTAACAAAACTGCAAGGAGAAATCTCTGTAGAGATTCCAAACTCCTTTCAATAACTGATTGAAGAAGTAGATAGAAAATCAAGAAGGTTATCCAGGGGTCCCCAAACTTTATACACAGAGGGCCAGTTCACTGTCCTTCAGACCGTTGGAGGGCTGCCACATACAGTGCTCCTCTCACTGACCACCAATGAAAGAGGTGGCCCTTCCGGAAGTGCGGTGGGGGGGCAGATAAATGGCCTCAGGGGGCTGCATGCGGCCCACGGGCCATAGTTTGGGGACACCTGTCGGTATATAGACCAGCTTGACCTACTTGCCTTTTATAGAAATTCCACCTGAGAACAGCAAAATACACATTTCTTGCAAGAGTACATACAACACTGACAAAGAATCCACATTCTTGGCCATATAATATCTCATTCATAAAAGTTATACAATAGGAAAAATTATGGAAACAGAAAGTAGATCAGTGGTTACCTGGGGCTGAGAGTAGAAACAGGAACTGACTAAACTGGCATAAAGAAATTTTTTGAGATGATGGAAATGTTCAAAAACTGGATGTTAGTGATGTCTGCACAATTGTATGAATGTACTAAAAATCACCTAACTGTATTCTTATGGGTGAATTTCACAATATATCAATTATACCTAATAAAGCTGAGAAAAAATAAAGGAGACCTTTATTGAACAACTTCTATATCAACAAAAAAAGGCCCAAAAGAATATTTACAATGTGTTACCTTTACATAAGAAAAATACTTATATTTGCTTAGTTTTACAATAATTTAAGCTTAGAATTAAATAGATGAATTTAGTTGCAGATTAGATGCACCAACAGAGAATTAATAAAGTAGGATAATAGAAATTTGAGGGGCAAAAGGTATAGAAAACAGATGAGAAGATAAAACAAGGAATACATGACAAAGTCTAAAATAAGTGTAACTAGAAGGAGAAAGATGATGAAGACAATATTTGAATAAATTATCTCTAGTTTTCAAACACTTGATAACAATCACAGATTTCCTATGAATCCCAAGTATTACCATCCTCCCCTAAATAGCCGACATCAGGAGTTTGTATGGTGGTTGCCTCCGGAAGGCTAGTAGGAACCTGGGAAAGAACAAGAGAGGGAGCTCTGGGGATGCTGGCAGTATCTGTTTCTTTGTCTGGGTGATAATACATGAGCTTGTTCACTGAAGTAACTCATCAAGCTGGCATTTAAGCTTTGATTATTTTTCTGTAAGTTATATTTCAATTTAAAAGAGTATTAAAATAGAGCACATCTAAGCATATATAATACAGAGACCCCTAAAAACTAAGGAAAAACTAAAATCTTAAAAACAGCCTAAGAAGAGAAGCATAGATGTGGCAGCAAGAATGGCAGGCTTTGAGGAAAAGGCTCTAACCCAGGAGCTGATGGAGAAGCTGCTGCAGTTTCTGGATCTGCCTGGCATAGAATCTGTGGCTCAATGTTGTCATACTTTGGAACAGCACAACTGGAACATAGAGGCTGCTGTACAGGACAGATGGAATGAGCAAGAGTATGTACCAAGTGTATTCACCCCACCTTCATCCCAACCCCTGAAGGTTTTTATTAAGTGCCTGGCTGTATGTTCCCTGGTAGAAGACAGGATGTGCCCTCCCATAAATGAAACAATGCCCCCAAAACGAGGTCAGTGACCTGACTGTGAGGGTCAGGCTGTATAAAAGGAAGAGCAAACCTAAATATATCAACTATTGTGTAATAGGTAAACCAGAATGAAAACATTATCAACTAGTAATCCCAGCCAACCACAGGATCTACAGCTATGTTGTCTCAAGACCAACAAACAAGGGGGCTGCTGAGCCCGTTTTGGGGGCATTGTTTCATTTATGGGAGGGCACAACCTGTCTTCTACCAGGGAACATACAGCCAGGCACTTAATAATACCAAGTGAGAGCAAAATAAACGTATCATGGGTTTTATAACACATGTACAAGTACAATGTATGACATTATATATAGTTTTACCTGAAGATAGACTGTAAAAAGTTAAAAAGTATTTTATAGGCCCTGGCCGGTGGCCCAGTGTGTGGATGTCTGGGGTTTGATTCCCAATCAGGGTACACACGGGAAGTGACCATCTGCTTCTCCACCCCTGTCCCTCTCCCTTTTCTCTCTCTTCTTCTCCCACAGCCACAGCTCAATTGGTTGGAGTGCATTACAACTGGGTGCTGAGGATGGCTATGTGGAGCCTTTGCCTCAGGTGCTAAAAATAGCTCAATTGCAAGCACAGCCCCAGATAAGTAGAGGTTGCCAGGTAGATCCTGGTTGGGGCACATGCAGGAATCTATCTCCCCTCCTCTCACTTTAAAAAAAAGAAAGAAAAAAATTAAGTAATAAAATAAATAAATAAGTAAATAAAGGAATGAATAGTAATAAAAAGGTAAATATGCATGTAATTTTAAATAAAGATTTATTGTACAGAAAAATATATCTTACAGAATTTAAAATATACAGAATATTGAAATACATGACAACAATCATCACAAATCATACAGAAGTGGTAAATGGAGATAAAATATTCTAAATCTTTGCATGTTTGGGAAGATAAAATAGCAAATACAATTAGGTTCTGGTATTTTGAGAATGAATGTTGTCATTTCTATGTTAATTACTAAAAGAAGAGTAAAAGAGGGTATGACTATAAAGATAAAAGAGAAGAAAAAGTTTTTCAAATTAAACAGCAACTTTATAATATGATAGGAAAGAGACTTCTGGTTTCTGGTCTGGTGTGTAAGGAGCTTGGAAGTTATTACTCCTGTCTTCACAATAAAGAAAACAGCTAAACAAACTAAAAACCAGCAATTCTTAAATCCCTCAGAAAACTAAGATCACAGGAGAAACTGCTATTCCCAAAATTGAAAGGACTGATAGGAAGACACAGAGAATCACAAATTCCTGAAGCAGGAACCTTCGTGAGAACTTGAATAGGAAAACTTAAGCTATAATTTATAAATTGCTAGAGGCTCAGTATGGAAATATTAGAGTTAAAACTCCAGGCAGGCCAACTGTAGGATGACTTCTGCACTTATATAAACTTTACCTCCAGGGGCTCTTGCCAGGTTATCAAAGTAAAGATCAGTGAAAACTCTCCACTGCTTCTGGCAGTGAGAGGGAAGAATAGTTATTTTGAAACATGCCCAGAGCATTCTTCTCCTTCTCCTTCTCCTTCTCCTTCTCCTTCTCCTTCTCCTTCTCCTTCTCCTTCTCCTTCTCCTTCTCCTTCTCCTTCTCCTTCTCCTTCTCCTTCTCCTTCTCCTTCTCCTTCTCCTTCTCCTTCTCCTTCTCCTTCTCCTTCTCCTTCTCCTTCTCCTTCTCCTTCTCCTTCTCCTTCTCCTTCTCCTTCTCCTTCTCCTTCTCCTTCTCCTTCTTCTTCTTCTCTGTGTGTGTGTGTGTGTGTGTGTGTCAGAGACAGAGAGAGGGACAGATAGGGACTGACAGACAGGAAGGGAGAGAGATGAGAAACATCAATTCTTCCTTGCGGTTCCTTAGTGTCCATTGATTGATTTCTCATATGTGCCTTGACCAGGGTACTACTACAGCAGACTGAGTGACCCCTTGCTGGAGCCAGCGACCTTGGGCTCAAGCTGGTGAGCCTTGCTCAAAACCTATGGGCCCACACTCAAGCTGGTGACCTCAGGTCTTGAACCCACATCCTCTGCATCCCAGTCTGACATTCTATCCACTGCGCCACCACCTGGTCAGGCTCTATTCTTCTTAACAAAGCCTTCCCTTAACGGAAACTATTTTACCAGAACCTGGGAAGGGGGTTCCCCTAGGTTTCCACATGGGGGAGGGAAATAACCAACCACAGCCCTCTCTAAGCTTCCTGCCTCACTTAAGACGTAAAAATACAAGAGGTACTTGTTAAAATCATAGCGGAGAAGCACAGGCTCACTAAAACACCAAGACCAACTTATAGGACTTCCTTTCCCCGTATATTACCACCAACCACATCAATAGTGATCAGGGGACTACAACAGAAAGAAATGCATTTCTCAGAACTTATTTCAAAAGAAGTCTCTAGGGAAATCAAAAGACACAACAGGTAGACAAAAACAAAGATACCAGAGAAAACTTTACTCTCTGACACCTACAGCTAGAGCAAACAGTAACCACAGCTAACTCCTAGTTAGATAACATCAAGTATCATATTACAGGCCTTTTGACCTCAGTTCCTTTTATCTAGTACCTCATATCTGGCTTTTGTCAAAAAATTAAAATGACAAAAGGTAATATTTTCTTCTTTTTCACGGCCCCATAGTATTCTATTGTGTATATATATGTACTACTGCTTTTTTTTGTCTTTTTTAAAATTAATTTTAATGGGGTGACATCAATAAATCAGGGTACATATGTTCAAAGAAAACATGTCCAGGTTATCTTGTCAATCAATTATATTGCATACCCATCACCCAAAGTCAGATTGTCCTCTGTCACCTTCTATCTAGTTTTCTTTGTGCCCCTCCCCCTCCCCCTTTCCCTCTCCCTCTCCCCCCTCCCCCCATAACCACCACACTCTTATCAATGTCTCTTAGTCTCATTTTTTGTCCCACCTAAGTATGGAATCATGCAGTTCTTAGTTTTTTTCTGATTTACTTATTTCACTTCGTATAATGTTATCAAGATCCCACAATTTTGTTATAAATGATCTGATGTCATCATTTCTTATGGCTGAGTAGTATTCCATGGTGTATATGTGCCACATCTTCTTTATCCAGTCTTCTCTTCAAGGGCTTTTTGGTTGTTTCCATGTCTTGGCCACTGTGAACAATGCTGCAATGAACATGGGGGTGCATGTGTCTTTACATATCAATGTTTCTGAGTTTTTGGGGTATATACCCAGTAGAGGGATTGCTGGGTCATAAGGTAGTTCTATTTTCAGTTTTTTGAGGAACTACCATACTTTCTTCCATAATGGTTGTACTACTTTACATTCCCACCAACAGTGAATGAGGGTTCCTTTTTCTCCACAGACTCTCCAACATCTGCTTGTTAATAATAGCTAATCTAACAGGTGTGAGGTGGTATCTCATTGTAGTTTTGATTTGCATTTCTCTAATAACTAATGAAGATGAACATCTTTTCATATATCTGTTGACCATTTGTATTTCTTCCTGGGAGAAGTGTCTGTTCATGTCCTCTTCCCATTTTTTTATTGGGTTGTCTGTTTATTTGTTGTTGAGTTTTATGAGTTCTTTGGATATTTTGGATATTAGGCCCTTATCTGAGCTGTTGTTTGAAAATATCATTTCCCATTTAGTTGGCTGTCTGTTTATTTTGTTGTCAGTTTCTCTTGCTGAGCAAAAACTTTTTAGTCTGATGTAGTCCCATTCATTTATCTTTGCCTTCACTTTTCTTGCCTTTGGAGTCAAATTCATAAAATGCTTTTTAAAACCAAGGTCCATGAGTTTAGAACCTATGTCTCCTTCTATGTTCTTTATTGTTTCAGGTCTTATATTTAGGTCTTTGATCCATTTTGAATTAATTTTCGTACAAGGGGACAAACTGTAGTTGAGTTTCATTCTTTTGCACGTGGCTTTCCAGTTTTCCCAGCACCATTTATTGAAGAGGCTTTCTTTTCTCCATTGTGTGTTGTTGGCCCCTTTATCAAAAATTATTTGATCATATATATGTGGTTTTATTTCTGGACTTTCTATTCTGTTCCATTGGTCTGAGTGTCCATTTTTCTGCCAATACCATGCTGTTTGATTGTCATGGCTCTATAATATAGTTTGAAGTCAGGTATTGTAATGCCCCCAGCTTCGTTCTTTTTTAGGATTGCTTTGGTTATTCCGGATTTTTTATAGTTCTATATAAATCTGATGATTTTTGTTCCATTTCTTTAAAAAATGCCATAGGAATTTTGATGGGAATTGCATTAAATTTGTATATTGCTTTGGGTAATATGGCCATCTTGATTATATTATTCTTCCTATCCAAGAACAAAGAATATTCTTCTATCTCATTGTATCTTTTTCGATTTCCCTTAACAATGCTTTGTAGTTTTCATTATATAAGTCCTTTACATTCTTTGTTATGTTTATTTCTAGGTATTTTTTTGTTGTTGTTGCAATCATGGAGGGGATTATTTTTCTGAGTCCGTTCTCAAATGTTTTATTGTTGGCATATAGAAAAGCTATGGACTTTTGTATGTTAATTTTGTATTCTGCGACCTTACTGTATTGGCTTATTGTTTCTAGTAGTCTTTTTGTAGATTCTTTGGGGGTTTTGATGTATAGGATCGTATCATCTGCAAAAAGTGATAACTTTATTTTTTCTTTTCTGATATGGATGCCTTTTTTTTTCTCTTGTCTGATTGCTCTGGCTAGAACCTCTAGCACCACATTAAATAAGAGTGGAGAGAGTGGACAACCCTGTCTTGTTCCTGACTTAAAAGGGAAAGTCTTCAGTTTTGTGCTATTTAATATGATGTTAGCTGATGGTTTATCATAAATGGCCTTTATCATGTTGAGATATTTTCTTTCTATACCCATTTTGTTGAGAGTCTTAAACATAAAATTGTGTTGTATTTTATCGAATGCCTTTTCTGCATCTATTGATAAGATCATGTGGTTTTTGTTCTTTGTTTTGTTGATATGGTGTATATTACAAAACCGTTTTACATATGTTGAACCATCCTTGAGATTCTGGGATGAATCCCACTTGATCGTGATGTATTATTTTTTTAATATGTTGTATTTGATTTGCTAGTATTTTGTTTAGTATTTTAGCATCTGTATTCATTAGAGATATTGGTCTGTAGTTTTCTTTTTTTGTGCTTTCCTTGATGGTTTCGGGAGGAGGGCTATGTTGGCTTCATAAAATGTGTTTGGAAGTATTGCTTCTTCTTCAATTTTTTGGAAGACTTTGAGTAGAATAGGAACCAAGTTTTCTTTGAATGTTTGATAGAATTCGCTAGTATAACCGTCTGGGCCTGGACTTTTATTTTTTGGGAGGTTTTTAATAGTTTTTTCTATTTCTTCCCTACTAATTGGTCTGTTTAGGCTTTCTGCTTCTTCTTGACCCAGTCTAGGAAGGTTGTATTGTTCTAGAAATTTATCCATTTCTTCTAGATTGTTGAATTTAGTGGCATAAAGTTTTTTATAGTATTCTATAATAATTCTTTGTATATCTAAGATGTCTGTGGTTATTTCTCCTCTTTCATTTTGGATTTTGTTTATATGAGTTCTTTCTCTTTTTTCCTTGGTAAGTCTTGCCAAGGGTTTGTCAATTTTGTTGATCTTTTCAAAGAACCAGCTCCTTATTCTATTAATTTTTTCTATAGTTTTTCTGTTCTCTATTTCATTTATTTCTGCTCTGATTTTTATTGTCTCGTTTCTTTGGCTGGTTTTGGGTTGTCTTTGTTCTTCTTTTTCTAGTTCCTTAAGGTGTGAAGTTAAGTGGTTCACTTGGGCTCTCTCTTGTTTGTTCATATATGCCTGAAGTGATATGAACTTCCCTCTTATCACTGTTTTTGCTGCATCCCATAGATTCTGATATGTCATATTGTCATTTTCATTAGTATGTATATATCTTTTGATCTCTGCACTTATTTCTTCTTTGACCCATTCATTTTTTAAAAATATGTTGTTTAGTTTCCACATTTTTGTGGGGTTTTTTCCTCTTTTTTGCAGTTGAATTCTAGTTTCAAGGCTTTATGATCAGAAAATATGCTTGGTACAATTTCAATTTTTCTGAATTTGCTGATGTTTTTGTGGCCCAACATATGATCAATTCTTGAGAATGATCCATGTACACTGGAGAAAAATGTATACTCTGTCACTTTGGGATGAAATTTCCTGTAGATGTCTATCATATCCAGGTGCTCTAGTGTTTTGTTTAAGGCCAATATATCTTTATTGATTCTTTGTTTGGATGACCGATCTAGAGCCGTCAGCAGTGTATTGAGGTCTCCAAGTATGATTGTATTCTTGTCAGTTTTTGTTTTATGGTCAATAAGTAGCTGTCTTATATATTTTGGTGCTCCTTGGTTTGGTGCATTATATTAAGAATTGTTATGTCTTCTTGATTCAGCATCCCCTTAATCATTATGAAATGACCATTTTTGTCTCTGAGTACTTTTGCTGTCTTGTATTCAGCATTATCAGATATGAGTATTGCTACACCTGCTTGTTTTTGGATGTTATTTTCTTGGAGTATTGTTTTCCAGCCTTGCACTTTGAATTTGTTTTTATCCTTGTTGCTTAGATGAGTTTCTTGTACGCAGCAAACAGTTGGATTTTCTTTTTTAATCCATTCTGCTACTCTGTGCCTTTTTATTGGTGAGTTTAATCCGTTTACATTTAGTGTAATTATTGACACTTGTGGGTTCCCTATTGCCATTTTATACATTGTTTTCTGTTAGTTTTGTGTCTTGTTTGATTCTTCTCTTTTGTTTTTCTATCTTTTGTTTTTGTTTGGTTGTATTCCATACATCTTTCCTCTGTTGCTACCTTTTTCAAGTCATGTGCTTTTGTGGTGGTTTTTTCAAGGCTGGTTATCATTAAGTAATAAAAAGGGTTCCTACCCTGTTCATTGTAGTGCATTATCTTGTGAGTATTTTTGCACTCCATCATCCTTTGCTACTGTTAATCTCTGTCTTCTCTCCCCCCCCCCTTTTTTTTTGTTGTCACAGTTTAAATTTGGTTTTATTGTGTACTTGGTGGAGCTTTTACTTGTGGTTTTGTTTTTTTTTGTTCTTTGGATCTGGTTGGAAAACCCCCTTTAGTAATTCCTGGAGTGGGGGTTTCTGATGATAAGTTCTCTAATCTTTTCTGTATCTGTGAATGTTTTTTATTCTCATATTTGAAGAATAGCTTTGATGGGTATAGTATTTGTGGCTGAAAGTTCCTCTCCTTCAGTGACTTAAATATTGGGGTCCACTCTCTTCTAGCTTGTAGAGTTTCTATTGAGAAATCCGATGATAATCTAATGGGCCTTCCTTTATATGTTGTATTCTTCTTTTCCCTGGCTGCCTTTAGTATTTTTTCTTTGTTGTTGGATTGTGCCAATTTCATTATGATGTACCTTGGAGTAGGTTTGTTGGGGTTAAGAAAACGTGGAGTTCTGTTTGCTTCTTGAATTTGTAGCTTTAGTTCTTTCCACAGGCTTGGGAACTTCTTTATTATTTGTTTGAATATGTTCTCCATTCCATTTTCTCTCTCTTCTCCCTCTGATATACCTATTATTCTTTTTGATGGAGTCAGACAATTCCTGTAGGGCTTTCTCATTTTTTTAAATTTTTGAGTCTCTTTCTTCTTCTTTCTGTTGTGCCTCAAGTTGCTTTTCTTCTATTCACTAATCCTACCTTCTATCTGGCCTGTTCTATTAGCTAAGCTTGTTACCTCATTTTTCAGCTTGTGAATTGAGTTTTTCATCTCTGTTTGATTTATTTTTATAGTTTCAATTTCCTTGGTAATACATTCTTTGTGTTCGTTGAGTTGTTTTCTGAGCTCCCTAAATTGCTTTTCTGTGTTTTCTTGTATATATCTGAGTATTTTTAGGATTTCTATTTTAAATTCTCTGTCATTTAGCTTCAAGGTTTCCAATATATTAAATTTTTTCTCCACAGATTTTTCCTCATTTATCTGTGCTACCTCTCTGTCTTTTGTATCCATGATATTTGATTTTTTTTTCCTTAATGGCATCTGAGGGTGGTTTTGTTGATAGTAGTAATGAGAATTAATAAACAATAAAAAGTTAAAAAAATAAAAAATGAAAAAGAATAAATAAAAAAAATTATTATTATTCCCCCTTTTTTTTCTTCTCCTCTCCTCTTCCCTCCTTCTTGAGAAAATCTTGTGGTGAACTGTGAATTATATTGTGCTAAATAGAACAAGAACTACCTATAATGGAGGGCCTGAATTGGGGAGAAGTGATAAAGGGGCAAAAAGGGGTGTATGGACCCACAAAATGCAAAAAAGGAAAAAATTTGGGTGAAGAATAAAATGATTTGCTTTTAGGTGATGGTTGACTAAGAGATATGATGAGAGGAATAAGAGGAAAACAGGAAAAAGGGGGAAAATATTTAAAAATTACTATTGTATTTAGTGGAGCAAGAACTAGATAAAATGGAGAGCCAGGGTTGGGAGCACTGCTAGTGAGTTAAAAAAGCAAAGTAAAAAACCCCCAAAGTGCCACAAAGAAAAATTTGAGTCCCAGATAAAGTTATTTGTTCATGGTTGAGAATTGAATGAGAGGAAAAGTAAAGGAGAAAAGAAGAAACTAATATAGAGGGAGAAAAAAAAAGAAAGAGGAAAACACAAAAAGAAGAAAAAAGAATAAAAGGAGAGAGAGTTAAGGGTTTTGGAGTGCAACCCTCATAGAGAGAAAGGAAGAAGAAAGAAAAGATAATGGGAGATGTAACACTTATGGGTAGTGTAGTTCAAGGAGACGAGAGAGTAAGACCAGCAGAGAATTAAACAACCAAATTGGAAGAGGAAGAAAATAATCAAAACAAGAAGATAAGAGAAACAAACAAACAAATATAATAAAATGGGATAGGTTATATAAAGTCTGTGGATTATTCTTGATTTTAAGAGGTTATCTTCTTGCTTTTTCTTTTCTCTCCCTCTTCCTGGTCGGTGACTCTGTACCCTGGGTTCTGCCCCTGTGGCACGCTTAGGTAGAGGTTTGCAGTTGATCTATGGTGATGTCATATATTGGGCTTTAGTCTCGTTGGCAGTCGAAGCTCATAGCATTTGCTGGCTCTGCCAATGAGAGAGTCAGTATTCCCGGAGCCTCTCTCCTAGTCTTTCCTTTCTGAATTAGCAGCCTGATGATCCAGCTATGGGGTTGCTGCTGCCTCTGCCTGGAGAGTTAGAGGCTCAAAGAGCTGGCAAATCCCCACTCTATTCCCACTCAGGACAGGGCTCAGCGTAAGGCTCAATGAGTCAGAGCCTCTAGCATAATCAGGTGGGGCTTCGGCCCACACAAAGACCTATGACTCTGCCCCTCTGTCCGGCTTGCACGCTGACCAGGAGATCGGGCTGGCTGCCTGTCACTCTGAGTGAGGCACCCCGCCCGCACAGAAAAGTTTGAATGTAGGGAATTTTGCTCCCACTCACTCCCCACACACTGCTTTTCAGGGCACAGGGGCGACCCCGAGACTCTGGTTTTGGCCCACACAAAGGCCTCTGACCCTGCCCCTCTTTCCAGTAACATGGGCGCCCACTCCCGGGGCTCTAGGAGGAATCTCTCGCCCACTATCTGCACACACCGACCAGGAGATCGGGCGGGTGGCTGTCCCAAGTGCCTTTCTTTGTATGGGTTTGGCATGAGCATTAGCTTGTGTTGACTGGGTTGCCACAAGCACAGTTTTTCCTCGGCTTGGATGTCCGTGCCACAGCCTGTTTCGGATGTTTGTGCCGCAGTCTGGTTCTATTCACACCTTATGCCTGCCTTAGTTCCTATACTATCAGTTCCCAGTGAAAGCAGCCCTTATTTAGGTTAGTGAGGAAGGCGGAGTGTTTCTTCCTCCTTATTTCCTTTGGGGTTGATTATATATTTAGTCAATTTTTTGCTCAATCATACCTTTGGGTTTAGTGTGGAACTTCTGGAGGCTCTGAGGATAGATTTTTCTGTCTCTGGTTGAAGATCTTGTTGAATTTTTGGGGAGACTTATCGGTATCGCTCCTTATGGCATCATTTCTCTGACATCTAGCCCCTATCTGGTTTTCTTTGTGTCCCTCCCCTCCACCCTCTCCCTCTCTTTCCCTCATCTCCCCCATCCCGTAACCACCACACTCTTGTCCATGTCTCTTAGTCTCATTTTTATGTCCCACCTAAGTATGGAATCATGCAGTTCTTAGTTTTTTTCTGATTTACTTATTTCATTCCATATAATGTTATTAAGATCCATCCATTTTGTTGTAAATAATCCGATGTTGTGATTTCTTATGGTTGAGTAGTATTTCATAGTGTATATATGCCACATCTTCTTTATCCAGTCATCTATTGAAGGACTTTTTGTTTGTTTCCATGTCTTGGTCACTATGAACAATGCTACAATGAACATGGGGCTGCGTGTGTCTTTACGTATCAGTGTTTTTGAGTTATGTGGGTTTATTCCCAGTAGAGGGATTGCTGGGTCATATGGTAGTTCTATTTTCAATTTTTTGAGTAACCACCATACTTTCTTCCATAGTGGTTGTACTACTTTGCATTCCCACCAACAGTGGATGAGGGTTCCTTTTTCTCCACAGCCTCTCCTACACTTGTTATTACCTGTCTTGTTGGTAATAGCTAATCTAACAGATGTGAGGTGGTATCTCATTGTAGTTTTGATTTGCATTTCTCTAATAACTAATGAAGATGAACATCTTTTCATATATCTGTTGGCCATTTGTATTTCTTCCTGGGAGAAGTGTCTGTTCATGTCCTCTTCCCATTTTTTTATTGGATTGTTTGTTTATTTGTTGTTGAGTTTTATGAGTTCTTTGGATATTTTGGATATTAGGCCCTTATCTGAGCTGTTGTTTGAAAGTATAATCTCCCATTTAGTTGGCTGTCTGTTAATTTTGTTCTCAGTTTCTCTTGCTGTGAAAAAACTTCTTAGTCTGATGTGGTCCCATTCATTTATCTTTGCCTTCACTTCCCTTGCCTTTGGAGTCAAATTCATAAAATGCTCTTTAAAACCCAGGTCCATGAGTTTAGTACCTATGTCTCCTTCTATGTAGTTTATTGTTTCAGGTCTTATATTTAGGTCTTTGACCCATTTTGAATTAATTTTCGTACAAGGGGACAAACTGTAGTCAAGTTTCATTCTTTTGCATGTGGCCTTCCAGTTTTCCTAGGGCCACTTATTGAAGAGGCTTTCTTTTCTCCATTGTGTGTTGTTGGCCCCTTTATCAAAAATTATTTTACCATATATATGTGGTTTTATTTCTGGACTTTCTGTTCTGTTCCATTGGTCTGAGTGTCTATTTTTCTGCCAATACCATGCTGTTTTGATTGTGGTGGATCTATAATATAATTGGAAGTCAGGTATTGTAATGCCCCCAGCTTCATTCTTTTTTCTTAGGATTGCTTTGGCTAATCGGGGTTTTTTATAGTTCCATATAAATCTGATGATTTTTGTTCCATTTCTTTAAAAAATGTCATTAGAATTTTGATGGGAATTGCATTAAATTTGTATATTGCTTTAGGTAATATGGTCATTTTGATTATATTTATTCTTCCTATCCAAGAACAAGGAATATTTTTTTATTTTATTGTATCTTTTTCGATTTCCCTTAACAATGCTTTGTAGTTTTCATTATATAGGTCCTTTACATTCTTTGTTATGTTTATTCCTAGGTATTTTATTTATTTTGTTGCAACCGTTAAAGGGATTATTTTTTTTAGTTCATTTTTTAATGTTTCATTGTTGGCATATAGAAAGGCTATGGACTTTTGTATATTAATTTTGTATCCTGCAACCTTACTATACTGGTTTATTGTTTCTAGTAATCCTTTTGTGGAGTCTTTCGGGTTTTTCATGTATAGGATCATATCATCTGCAAAAAGTGAATCCTTTACTTCTTCTTTTCCAATATGAATGCCTTTTATTTCTTTATCTTGTCTGATTGCTCTGGCCAGAACTTCTAGCACCATGTTAAATAAGAGTGGAGAGAGTGGACAACCCTGTCTTGTTCCTTATTTAAGGGGGAAAGTCCTTAGTTTTATGCCATTTAATATGATGTTAGCTGATGGTTTATCATAAATGGCCTTTATTATGTTGAGATATTTTCCTTCTATACTCATTTTGTTGAGTGTTTTAAACATAAAATTGTGTTGTATTTTATTGATGCCTGTTCTGCATCTATTGATAAGATCATGTGGTTTTTGTTCTTTGTTTTGTTGATATGGTGTATTATGGTAACTGTTTTATGTATGTTGAACCATCCTTGAGATTCTGGGATGAATCCCACTTGATCGTGATGTATTATTTTTTAAACATGTTGTTGTATTTGATTTGCTAGTATTTTGTTTAGTATTTTAGCATCTGTATTCATTAGAGATATTGGTCTGTAGTTTTCTTTTTTTGTTCCATCCTTACTGGGTTTTGGTATGAGGGTTATGTTGGCCTCATAAACTGTGTTTGGAAGTATTGCTTCTTCTTCAATTTTTTGGAAGACTTTGACTGCTTTTTAATCCACTCGTCCATTGACAGATACTTGGGCTGTTTCCAGATCTTCACTATTGTGAACAATGCTGCCATAAACATGGAGGCACATTTCTTATTTTGAGTCAGTGATATGGTGTTCTTGGGGTATATTCCTAAAAGTGTGATGTCTGGGTCAAAAGGCAGTTCCATTTTTAATTTTTTGAGGAATCTCCATACTGTTTTCCACAGTGGCTGCACCAGTCTGCATTCCCACCAGCAGTGCAGGAGGGTTCCCTTTTCTCCACATCCTCGCCAGCACTTATTCTGTGTTGTTTTGTTGATGAGCGCCATTTTGACTGGTGTGAGGTGGTATCTCATTGTGGTTTTAATGGACCTGGAAACTATTATGAAATAAGCCAGGCAGAGAAAGAAAAATATCACATGACTTCACTCATTTGAGGAATCCAAGAAACAATGTGAACTGAGGAATGAAATTAAACCTGAAGAGAAGGGGAGAGGGGGCTGATGGGATGGGGACAAGGGAGATATTGAGGGGAATACAGAGGAGGGGGGATGAATTCAGGGCGACACTAGAATTTATGTAAACACAATAAATTAAATAGATAAATAAGCAAACAAACAAATTAAAATGACAAAAGACACAGTTTGAAGGGACAGAATAAGCATTAGAAGCAGACTCATATATGTCAGAGATGTAATTATCAGACTGGAAATTTAAAACAACTGTGATTAGTACAATGAGAGCTCTTAGAAAAGTGGGCAGCATTCACAAACAAATGAGTAAATGCAAGTTGAGAGAGGGAAACTCGAAGAAAGAAATAAAAGGAAATGCTAGAAATCAAAAACATTGTAACAGAAATAAAGAATTCCTTTGATATGCCCATCAAAAGACTAGATACAGCCTAGAAAAGAGTCCATGAGCCTGACCTGTGGTGGCAGTGTGGATAGAGCCTTGGCCTGGAATGCTGAGGTTGCTGGTTTGAAGTCCAGGGCTTGCCAGGTCAAAGCACATATGAGAAACAACTACTGTGATGCTTCCTGTTCCTCCCCCCTCACCTTTCTCTCTTTCTCCTGTCTCTAAAGTCAATAAATAAAAACTTAAAAAAAAAATAAAAAGAATTCGCAAGCTTGAAGAAATATTAATGGAAACTTGAAAAACTGAAATGAAAAAAGATGAAAGAATGAAAATATCCAAACCTGAGGCAATTACGAAAGGTCTACTATATATACTATATAGTGCATCCTTGAGTAATGTTGTTTCCTTATAATGTTGATGAGATGCTGTAGGAACGTATATAAATTAGCCTACAATAAAATTAGTTTTGTTGTATGTCATTTCACTTAAAGTCACAGAACCTATCAACAACATTAAGTGAGGACTTACTGTATACATAATGGGAATAGCAGAAGGAGAAGAAAGAAAAAGAAAAAAACAAACAAAAATTTGAAGTAATAATGACAGAATTTTCCAAAACAAGTGATAGATACCAAATCACAGACACAGGAAGCTGAGAGAACACCAAGCAGGATAAAAAAAACAACAACAAAAAAACTACACTTAGGCATAGAAAATCAAAGACAAAGAGAAAATCTTGAAAGAAGAGAGAAGACAAAAAAACCAAAACAAACAAACAAACCCCCCCACCAACAAAAAACGACCTCATATATATTGATAGAAGAGCAAGGGTAAGAATTACAATAAAACTTTCTTCAGATAATGCAAGCAAGATAAGAAGAGTAGAATTAAATTTTGAAAGTGTTGAAAAAAGAAGTTAACAGTTTAGAGTTGTGCATACAACTGAATTATCCTCCAAAAGTGAAGGAGAAATAAATTTTTTTCTCAGACAAAAATTGAGGGATTTGTCACCAGTAGCCTGTCTTGTACGATATGTTAAAAAAGATACTTTCCTTCAAAAAGAAGGAAAAGTATATAGGTCATAAATTGGGGTTTATATAAAAAAGGAAGAGTATAAGAGAAGGAATAAATGAAACTAAAGTAAAATTTTTATTTTTTAAGTCTTAAATGATATAACGAATAATTTTTTGTTCAAAAGAATACTAACAACAATGAGTTCCATGATGAAATATAGCTTGTATATAAGTGAAATGAATGACATCAATATTATAAGAAACAGGAAGGAAAAATTGAGAATACTATGTGATAAGTCATTGTACTATTCAGGTAGTAATATAGTGTTATTTGAAAGAGAACTTGGATTGGTTGTAAATGTATATAAAAAATTCAAGTGCAACCACTAAAAAAGTTTTAAAGTATATATAATTGGTATAAAAAATCATACACAATGCTCAATTAAAACCAGTAAAAGCAGCCTTGGCCAGGTATCTCAGTTTGGTTGGAGCATCATTTCAATACACCAAAGTTGCAGGTTCAATCCCTGGTCAGGGCACATACAAGAATTAACCAAAAAATGCATGAAAAAGTGGAACAAAACAATGTTTCTCTCTCTCTCAAATCAATCAATAAAAATTAAACAAACAAACAAACAAAAAAACCCCCCAAAAAAGCCTGACCAGGCGGTAGTGTAGTGGATAGAGTCAGATTGGGACATAGAAGACACAGGTTCAAAACCCCAAGGTTGATGGCCTGAGAGTGGGCTCATCTGGCTTGAGCATGGGCTCACCAGCTTGAGCACAGGGTTGTTGGTTTGAGCATGGGATCATAGACATGACCCCATGGTCACTGGCTTGAGCCCAAGGTCGGTGGATTGAGCAAGGGGTCACTCGCTCTGCTGTAGCCCCCCGCTCCAGGCATATATGAGAAAGCAATCAATGAACAACTAAGGTGCTGCAACAAAGAATTGATGTTTCTCGTCTCTCTACCTGTCTGTCTGTCTGTCCCTATCTGTCGCTCTCTCTGTCTCTGTCTCTCTTTCTCTCTCTGTCACACACACACACCAGAAAAAGACAAAAACAACAAAATACAAGGACAATAAATAAAAATTAATAAACAATATAGTAGATATTAACCCATCAATATCAATGGTTCAATGATCACTTTAAATGTCAGTGGTTTCAATATATCAATTAAAATACAGAGATTGTCAGAGAAAATATGAAAAAAAACAAAATCCAAACCCAAATATATGTTGTCTACAAGAAGACTGCTTTAACTGTAAAAACATGAAAAATATTAAAAGAAAAGAGATGGAGAAGATATGCCAAGCTAACACTAATCAAAAGAAAGGTAGAGTACTGTAGTTATATTACTTGAGACAACATAATAATAAATGGGTCAATTTTCCAAAATAAAAAAAGAGCAAAAAATCATTAATGTGTATGGAACTAACAACACAGTGTCAAAACATATAGACAAAACCTGATGGAACTATAAGAATAAATAGATTAATCCACTATTATAGTTGGAGATTTCAGCACCTGTCCAACAGTAATGTACAGATACAGCAGCAGATCAGTGAAGAACATATTTGAACTAAACAGTACCATTAATCAATTGAATATAATTGACATCTATAGAATACAGCATCAGAATACACATTCTTTTCAACCTTATATGTAACATTCTGGGTCACATTCTGGGCCATGAAACATACCTTAACAAATTTAAAAGAAGAGAAGTCATATAAAGTATATTCTCAGACTATAATGAAATTAAACTAGAAACCTATGACAGAGATAGCTGGAAAACCCCAAAATATTTGGTAATTAAACAGCAAACTTCTAAATAATATGAGTCAAAGAACACAATTATCCAAATTTGTGGGATGTAGCAAAAGCAATGCTCAGAGGGATCTAAAATCAATTATCTAGGCTTCCACCTTAGGATAGTAAAAAAGAAGAGCAAATTAAATCCAAAGTAATCAGAAGTGAAGAAATTTTAAAAAAAGAGCAAAAATCAATAACATTAAAAAAATTAAAAATTAATAAAGAAAAACCAATGAAACTAAAAGTAGGTTCTTTGAAAAGATCAATAAAATCGATAAACCTCTCACTAGGTTAACTAAGAAAAAAGAGAGAAGACACAAAGCACAAATATTAGAAATGAAAGAGGGCCTCACTACTGATTCCATTGACACTAAAAAGATAATAAAGGAACATTAGGAATAATTCTGTGCCGACAAATTTGGTAACCTAATTGAAATGCATCAATTCATTGGAAGTACAACCTGCAAGAATTCACACAAAGAGCAAAAGATAATCCAAATATAACTTATTAGTCTGCTTGTGCTTATTTAACAAAACATCACAGCCTGGGTTGCATAAACAACATACATTTATTTTCTCACAGTTATGGAGGCTAGAACTCCATAATCAAGGTTCTGGCTGATGTGGTTTCTGGTGAGGCCTTTTTTCCTGGCTTATAAATAGCCACCTTCTCATTGTCCTACCATGGCCTTTTCCCTGCCTATGGAGAGAGAGCTGTGATGTCTCTCCTTCTTTTTGTTTTTCTAAGGGCATAAATTGTAACAGATCAGGGCCACACCGTTGTGACCTCATCTGACTTGAATTACTTCCTTAGCCTCATCTCCAAATACAGCAAAAATGTAGGCTAGGGTTTCAATATATAACATTCATGTATCTATTCAATAAATTGAATCAATAATAACCAAGCCCTGGCTGGCTTGCTCAGTGGTTAGAACATTGGCTTGGTATATGGATGTCCTGGGTTTGATTGCTGATGAGGGCACACAAGAGAAGTGACTATTTGCTTCTCTTCCCCTTCATCTCTCTTTTCTCTCCTCTTTCCCCTCCCACAGCCAGTGGCTTGATTGGTTTGAGCATTGGCCCCTGGTGCTGAGGATAGCTCGGTTGGCCCAAGGGTCAGCCTCAGGTGCTAAAAATAGCTTGGTTGAGTTGAGCATCAGCCCAAGACAGGGGTTGCTGAGTGGAACCCAGTCAAGGCATATGCAAGAGTTTGTCTTACTATCTCCCCTCCTCTCACTTAAAAAAGAAAAAAAGATTAATAACCTTTCAAAACAGAAAGCACCGTGGATGGGTTTGGCACCATGCCACATATTTAGAAAGATGTTATACCATTTGCTTAACATTTGTTCCAGGAAATAGCAGAAGGAATACTTAAAAAATTTTTTTTCCATAGATTTGAGAGAGGAGAGAGAGAGAAATGAAGGGAGAGAAAGAGAAAGGGAGAGAGAAAGAGAAACATCAACTAGTTCTACTTATTTGCTTTATTTAGTTGTGTACTCATTGACTGCTTCTTGTACATTCTCCAACTGGAGATCAAACTCATAACTTTGGTGTACGGGGATGGCACTTTATCCACTGAGCCACTTGACCAGCATTATCCTAATATTAAATGCAACAAAGACATTATAAGACAAAAAAACTACAGACTAGTATCTCTCATGAGCATGTAAAAAAAATATTCAAATGCTGGCAAATTTAATCCACAATGTATAAAAAGAATTATACTCCACAACTGAGTGGGATTTATTTCAGGTATGCAAGGCTGGTTCAACATTCAAAAATCAATAGTGTAATCTATCATGTCAACAAGCTGAAGAAAACAAATCACATGATTATATTAGTAGATATAGAAAAAAATTGACAAAAATCCAATACACTTTCTTTTCTTTTCTTTTTTTACAGAGACAGAGAGAGAGAGTCAGGGAGAGAGGGATAGAAAGGGACAGACAGACAGGAACGGAGAGAGATGAGAAGCATCAATTATCAGTTTTTTGTTGCAACACCTTAGTTGTTTATTGATTGCTTTCTCATATGTGCCTTGACTATGGACCTTCAGCAGACTGAGTAATCCCTTGCTCGAGCCAGCAACCTTGGGTTCAAGCTGGTGAGCTTTGCTCAAACTAGATGAGCCTGCGCTCAAGCTGGTGACCTCGGGGTCTCGAACCTGGGTCCTCCATATCCCAGTCCAATGCTCTATCCACTGTGCCACTGCCTGGTCAGGCCCCAATATACTTTCATAATAAAAATTTTCAGCAAACTAGGAACACAGGGGAAATTTCTCAACTTTATACAGAGCATCTGCAAAACACACATACAACTATATCACACTTAAACATGAGAAACTAGCTCTCCCAATAAGATCAGGAACAGGACGGGATGTCCCCTTTCACCACCTCTTTTCAACATCATACTGGAAGTTCTTGCTAGTACAATAAGATAAGAAAACATAAATGATGAATATATTAGAATGAAGAAAACAAAACTGTCTTTGTTCACAGATGACATGACTATCTAGATAGAAAATCCCAAAGAATTGAAAAAACTCATGGAACTAATAAGTGAATATAGCAAGGTTGCATGATACACTGTTAATATGCAAAAGTCGGTCACTTTCCCATATGTCAGCAACAAACAAGTGGAATTTGAAATAAAAAACACAATATCATTTGTATTAGCATCCCCAAAATGAAATATTTAGGTATAAATCTAACAAATCTTGTACCAAAGTTATATAAAGAAAACTACAGAAACCAGAAGATGGCAATGAAGTAGGCAGACGTTACAACTCCCACCTCCCAGAACCAAAGTGGATTACAACTTAACTTGGGAACAATCATCTTGAAAAACCAACTTTGGACTAAACTAAGAGGAATCTATAACAAAGGATCACTGAAGAAACCACACTGAGATTGGTAGGAAGGGCGGAGATGCAGAAAGGGCTGCCTCGCTCTCAGGAGTGAGCGGCAGCCTGGAGGGTCTCTCATGGCCGGGGGGGGGGGTTGCCTGGAGAGTTGCAGGTCCTCAGCCCCAGGACCAGAGCCCCAGCCTAGAGCCCCAAAGACTAGAAGAGGCATATGGTCAGTATTTAGCTGAAAGAAGAGCCGGGTTACTGTTTGTGAGAGGGAAACAGAACTCTCAATCCCAGGCTCCGTCTTAAAGGGACCATGCAGAAAACCTCATTGACAGCCACTTACCCAGGGCTCTGGAAAGCAGGGAGCACTGAGAGGACTGGAGTTCCAAGAGGAGAGTGTAATCTCAGAGGCACAAGGAGAGACTATGGGAGACAGCCACCCTAACCCCTGTTCTGAGTTATTCCCCAAATCAAAAGTGGCCATTTTTCCTGGGAGAAGTACATCAGCAAAGGGAAGCAATTACCCCACCCACCTGAGGCTCTTTTACTCCAGTCAGAGCAAAGAGTCACTTAGAAGCAAGGGTGCATAGGAACCCAGGAATTGAGTGCTGAGGTCTGGGCTACACTGCCGTCCCACACTGCTGAGTGCCCTCAGAATGACAGGTGAGCTGGCTGCAGCAGCAGCACCTGAAGAGGCGGCCTGGGTGGTGGTGGTGGTAGGGCCAGGTGAGGCAGTGGGGGCCCAGCATAGCGAACCACACACCCATGTGCAACAGGGGCCCAACAAGGTGGCCCATGCTGTGGCCCGCGAGCCCGCACACCCGGCGGAGTCAGTGCCTGAGAGCCTGAGGAGGCTGCTGTAGGCCTTTGGACAGAACACACCTAGGGAATACAGAGGCCACAACCACTGGCCAAGAGTATATAAAAGCCAGCCTAGGAGTGCAGCTGATATTTACAATGGCATCTGGGCCTAGCAGAGGCAGCCACAAATTCTGGATCACCTGTAGCTCCACGGAGGTTGCTAAGGGCAAGTAATAAGCAGTTGACTCCCACTGGTCTGAGCCAGGTTCAGGCCAGGGAGGTCCAGGGCTGGCACATCCAGCAGCCAGATATGGAGAGCATCAGCTCAGGACCTAACAACCCTAGTTAGAGTGGTATCTTAAGAAAGGGCTCCTCACATCTGACCCAGCTAAGGCATAGGAAATGCCAACACAAATAGCAAAAAGAGCAGTAGCAGCAGACAAGTAGCACACAGCAGATTACAAACAACAACTGAGGCCAACCCAAGAAGATCTACAACCAACACAACTGGAAGCTAAGGGCAGACAACACCAACCCTATACTCAGCTAGCTACACAAACAGCACACCCAAAGGAGCAGTCTGTACACAGACAAAATGGAAAGACAGAGAAATGCAATCCAAATGAATCAACAAGAGAAATCTCCAGAAAAGAAATTGAATGAGATGGAAATAACCAAGATACTGGATGCAGAGTTTAAAATTATGATAGTTAGATTGCTCAAGGATCTTAGAGCAACAATGGATGGACATAATGACCACCTAAATAGATACTAAGCATCAAAAAGGACAGTGAAATCATAAAAAAAAAAACCCAGACAGAAATAACAAATACAATATCAGAAATGAAGACTACACTAAAAGGAATTAAAAGCAGGCTGGATTAAGCAGAGGGTCGAATCAGCGATTTAGAGAACAAGATAAACAAAAGCATGAAAGCAGAACAGCAAAAATAAAAGAGAATCAAAAAGTCAGAGGAAACTCTGAGAAACCTCTGTGACATCATAAAGAGTAACAACATCTGCATCATAGGGGTTCCTGAAGGAGAAGAAAAGAACAAGGGATAGAGAACCTGATTGAAGAAAACATAGCTAAAAACTTCCCATAATTGATGAAGGAAAAAGTCACACAAATTCAAGAAGCACAGAGTATCATTTAAAGTCCTCACAAAGAGACCTACACCAAGACACATCATAATTAAAATAACAAAATTAAGAGACAAAAAAAGAATACTAAAAGCTGCAAGACAAAAGCAGTCAATTACCTACAGAAGAGTCCCTATAAGGATGACATCTGACATCTCAACAGAAACACTAGTAGCCAGAAGTAAATGGCAAAAAATATTGAAAGTAATGCAAAACAAGAGCCTACAACCAAGACTTCTTTATCCAGCAAGATTATCATTTAAAATTGAAGGAGAAATAAAAAGCTTCCCAAACAAAAAAACATCAAGGAATTCATTACAACCAAACAAATGCTGCAAGAAATGTTAAGGGGCCTGTTGTGAACAGAACAAAGGGGAAAAAATCTAGAAAAAGAGGAATATACATTTAAAGAATAAAATAGCAATAAACAACTACATATCAATAATAACCAGAAATGTAAATGGATTAAATGCTCCAATCAAAAGACATAGAATAGCTGCATAGATAAGAAAACAGGACCCATACATATGTTCTCTACAAAAGACCCACCTCAAAACAAAAGATACACATAGACTAAAAGTGAAGAAATGGAAAAAAATATATCATGCAAATGGAAATGAAAAAAAAAAGCTGTGGTAGCAATACTTATTTCTGACAAAATAGACTTTAAAACAAAGGCTCTAGTAAGGGATAATAAAGGTCACTACATAATGATACAGAGAGCAGTCCAACAGGAAGATATAACCATTACAAATATCTATGCATCTAATATAGGAGCACCTAAATATATAAAGCAGATTTTGATTGACATAAAGGATGAGATCAACAGCAATACTGTAGTAGTTGGGGATTTTAATACCCTACTAACATCAATAGATAGATCCTCAAGAAAGAAAGAAAAAAGAAACAGCAGCTTTAAAGGACACACTAGATTAACTGGATTTAATAGATATCTTCAGAACCTTTCACCCTAAAGCAGTAGAATATTCATTCTTTTCAAGTGCTCATGATACATTCTCTAGGATAGACCACATGTTAGGAAACAAAATGAGTCTCAATAAATTTTAGAAGATTAAAATCATATCAAGCATCTTCTCTGATCACAATAGCATAAAACTAGAAATCAACTACAATAGAAAAACTGAAAAACATTCAAACACTTGGAAACTAAATAGCATGTTATTAAATAATAAATGGGTTAACAATGAGATCAAGGAAGAAATAAAAAATTTACTTGAAACAAATGAAAATGAACATACAACAACTCAAAGTTAATGGGACACAGCAAAAGCAGTCCTGAGAGGGAAGTTCATAGCATTATAGGCATACCATAAGAAGCAAGAAAAAGCTCAAATAAAAAACTTATTCCTGTATCTAAAAGAACTAGAAAAAGAACAGTAACTCAAGCCCAGAGGAAGTAGAAGGAAGGAACAATAAAGATGAGAGTGGAAATAAATGACATAGAGGCTAAAAAACAATACAGAGGATCAATGAAACCAAGAGCTGGTTCTTTGAAAAGGTAAGCAAGATTGATGAACCTTTAACCAGACTGACCAAGAAAAAAAGAGAGAGGACTCAAATAAATAAAATTAGAAATGAGACTGGAGAAGTAACAGCTGACATAGCAGAAATACAAAGGACTGTAAGAAAATACTATGAAGAACTGTATGCCAAAAAATTAGACAACCTAGGTGAAATGGACAAATTCCTTGAAAAATATAATCTTTCAAAAATCAATTTGAAAGAATCAGAAAACTGAAACAGACCAATTACAACAAATGAGACTGAAATAGTTATCAAAAGCTCCCAACAAAGAAAAGTCCTAGCCAGATGGCTTTACAGGCAAATTCTACCAAATATTCACAGAAGAACAAACTCCTATCCTTCTCAAGCTCTTTCAAAAATTTCAAGAGGAGGGAAGACTTCCAAGCTCCTTTTATGAGGCAAGCATAGTCCTCATTCCAAAACCTGGCAAAGACACTACAAAAAAAGAAAACTATAGGCGAATATCCCTGATAAATTTAGATGCTAAAATACTCAACAAAATATTAGCAAACTGGATCCAGCAATACATGAAAAAAATCATACATCATGATTAAGTGGGATTTATTCTGGGAGGCAAAGCTGGTACAATATTTGCAAATCAATCAATGTAATTCATCACATAAACAAAAAGAAGGAGAAAAATCACATGATAATATCAATAGATGCAGAAAAAGCATTTGATAAAATCCAGCACCCATTTTTGATCAGAACTCCCAGCAAAGTTGAAATGCAGGGCACATACCTCAACACGTAAAGGCCATCTATGACAAACCCACAGCCAATATCACAATCAATGGGCAAAATTAAAAGCAATCCCCTTAAGATCAGGAACAAGGCAGGGGTGCTCCCTTTCACCACTCTTATTCAATATAGTTCTGGAAGTCCTAGCCACAGCAATCAGACAAGAAGAAAAAATAAAAGGCATCCAAATTGGAAAAAAAGAAGTAAAATTATCATTATTTGCTGATGATATGATACTGTATAAAAAACCCTAAAGTCACAGTCAATAAACTACTGGACCTGATAAAGGAATTCAGTAAAGTGTCAGGAAATAAAATTAATACTCAGAAATCAGAGGCATTTTTATATACCAACAATGATCTGCCTGAAAGAGAAATTAAGAAAACAATCCCCTTCACTATTGCAACAAAGAAAATAAAATACCTAGGAGTAAACTTAACCAAGGAGGTTAAAGACTTGTACTTAGAAAATTATAAAACATTGATAAAGAAATCAAGGGAGATACAAACAAGTGGCAGCATATACCGTGTTCATGGCTAGGAAGAATAAACATCATTAAAATGTCCATTTTATCCAAAGCAATTTAGAAATTCAATGCAATTCCTATTAAAAGACCAAGGACATACTTCAAAGATATAGAACAAATATTCCAAAAATTCATATGGAACCAAAAAAGAACACGAATAGCCTCAGCAATCTTGAAAAAGAAGAATAAAGTGGGTGTTATCACACTTCCTGATATCAAGTTATACTACAAGGCCATTGTACTCAATACAGCTTGGTACTGGCATAAGAACAGGTATACAGATCAATGAAACAGAACAGAGAACCCAGAAATAAACCCACACCTTTATGGACAACTGATATATGACGAAGGAGGTAAGAGCATACAATGGAGTAAAGACAGTCTCTTTAACAAATGATGCTGGGAAAATTGGACAAATACATGCAAAGAAATGAAACTAGACCACCAACTTACACCATTCACAAAAATAAACTCAAAATGGATAAGACTTGAATGTAAGTTGTGAAACCATGATCCTCTTGGAAGAAAACATAGGCAGTAGGCTTTCCGTCATCTCTTGCAGCAATATATTTGTTGAGTTATCCCCAAAGGCAAGTGAAATAAAGGACAAGATGAACAAATGGGACTATATCAAACTAAAAAGCTTTTGCACAGCTAAAGACAATACAAACAAAATAAAAAAGACAAACCACATTATGGGAGAACATATTCGGCAATACGTTTAATAAGGGGTTAATAACCAAAATTTATAAAGAACTTGTAAAACTCAACACTAGGAAGGTAAACAATTCAATTAAAAAATGGGCAAGAGAAATGAATAGACACTTCCCCAAAGAAGACATACAGATGGCCAATAGGCATATGAAAAAGTGCTCAACATCACTAATCATTAGAGAAATGCGAATTAAACCCACAATGATATATCACCTCACACCAGTCAGAATGGTGCTCATCGCCCCGGCCGGTTGGCTCAGCGGTAGAGCGTCGGCCTAGCGTGCGGAGGACCCAGGTTCGATTCCTGGCCAGGGCACACAGGAGAAGCGCCCATTTGCTTCTCCACCCCTCCGCCGCGCCTTCCTCTCTGTCTCTCTCTTCCCCTCCCGCAGCCAAGGCTCCATTGGAGCAAAGATGGCCCGGGCGCTGGGGATGGCTCTGTGGCCTCTGCCTCAGGCGCTAGAGTGGCTCTGGTCGCAACATGGCGACGCCCAGGATGGGCAGAGCATCGCCCCCTGGTGGGCAGAGCGTCGCCCCATGGTGGGCATGCCGGGTGGATCCTGGTCGGGCGCATGCGGGAGTCTGTCTGACTGTCTCTCCCTGTTTCCAGCTTCAGAAAAATGAAAAAAAAAAAAAAAAAAAAAGAATGGCGCTCATCAACAAAACAACACATAGTAAGTGCTGGTGAGGATATGGAGGAAATGGACCCCTCCTGCACTGCTGGTGGGAATGCAGACCGGTGTAGCCACTGTGGAAAACAGTATAGATATTCCTCAAAAGATTAAAAATGGAACTGCCTTTTGACCCAGACATCCCCTTTTAGAAATATATCCCAAGAACACCACATCAATGATTCAAAAGAAGATATGCACCCCAATGTTTATTGCAGCATTGTTTACAATAATCAAGATCTGAAAATAGCCCAAGTGTCCGTCAGTGGATGAGTGGATTAAAAAACTTTGGTACATATACACAATGGAATAATATGTGGCCATGAAAAAGAAGGAAATCTTACCTTTTGTGACAACATGTATGGACCTGGAAACTATTATACTAAGTGAAATAAGTCAGGAAGAGAAAAAAATATCATATGACCTCACTCAGTTGAGGAATCTAATGAACAATGTGAACTGAGTAATGGAATAGAGACAGAGGTGAGATCAAAGGGACCAGAGGGAAAGCAGTCAGAGGGAAAGGAGATGAGAGGATGGGATCAGAGAAGGGAAAGAGATTAGTGAAATTATATAAATAACACAGCATTATAGAAAGCAGGACAGCAAATCCTGGAGGGAAAGGGGGAAGGCATAGGGGTGATGGGTAAGGGGGGTGTCGAGGGGAATACAGGAGTGGGGTGAGATATATTCAGTGGAACACTTGAATCTGTGTAAACAATTAATTAAAATCAATAAAAATTTAAAAAGAAAAATGTACAACTAAATGGAACAACAACAGCAAAAAGAAAACTACAAAATTGTGATGAAAGAAATCAAAGAAGAATTAAATAAATATATATTTCATGTTCATGGACAGGAAGACTCAATATTGTCAAGGTATTCATCTATGCATTCAGTGCAATCCCAATCAAAATCTCAGCAACTTATTTTGTGTATATAGACAAACTGATTCTAAGGTTTACTTTATATGGAGAAGCAAAAGACCCAGAATAGCCAACACAATACTGAAGGAGAACAAAGGGAACTGACACTACCTGACTTCAAGACTCATTATAAAGCTAATCAAGTATACTTACTACATCAAGTAATCAAGACAGTGTAATATTGACAAAAGAGTAGACAAGGAGATCAATGATACAGAATAAAAACTCCAGAAATACTCGCATATAAATATAGTCAACTGATGTTTGAGAAAGGAGCAAAGGCAGTACAATGGAACAAAGATACTCTCTTCATTGCTGATTCTTTGCAGAAGCTGGAACAACTGGATATACACATGAAAATAAATAAATCTAGACAGTCATTACACCTTCATAAAAATAAACTCAAAATGGATCATAGATCTAAATGTCAAATGCAGAACTATAAAATACCTAGAAGATAATATAATGAAGTGACCATACATATGACAATCACTTTTAGATACAACATTATGAAAAAAATAATGGATAATCAGGACTTCATGAAAACTTAAAACTTCTACTCTGCAAGACATTGTCAAGGCAAACCACAGACTGGAAAAAAATAATTGCAAAAGACATATTTGGTAAAAGATATAAACAATAAAAATATAAACAACCAAACTGATTAAAAAGTGGACAAAAAACCTAACAGAACCTCACCAAAAAAAATATAAAGATGGCAAATAAGCATATGAAAAGATCTCACTATCATATGTCATTAACAAATCGCAAATTAAAATGAGATAACATCACACATCTATTAGAATGGTCAAAATGGAGATCTCTGACAAAACCAAATGTTAGCAAGACTTTGGAGCAACAGGAACTCTCATTCATTGCTGGTGGAATGCAAAATGAAATTGCTACTTTGGAAGACAATTTCTTACAAAACTAAAAGTACTCTTAGCATATGATCCAACAATAATACTCCTTGGTATTTCACCAATGAGTTGAAAACTTATGTGCATACAAAAACCTGCATGCACTCCGATATTTAGAGCAATTTTATTTGTAATTTTCAAAACTTAAAAGCAACCAAGATGTACTTAAGTAGGTGGACAAACAAACTGTGGTATATCCATACACTGTAATATTGTTCAGTGTCCCCAAAATGAGCTATTGAGCCATAAGAAGACATGGAATGACCTTAAGTGAATATTGTTAAGATAAAAAAGTCAATCTGAAAAGGCTTTCTTTTTTTTTTAAAGCTTTTTTTTTAAATTTTATTTTTTTAATGGGACGACATCAATAAATCAGGATACATATATTCAAAGATAACAAGTCCAAGTTATCTTGTCTTTCAATTTGTTGCATACCCATCACCCAAAGTCAGATTGTCCTCTGTCACCTTCTATCTAGTTTTCTTTGTGCCCCTCCCCCTCCCCCTTTCCCTCTCCCTTTCCCCCCTCCTCCAGTAACCACCACACTCTTATCAATGTCTCTTAGTTTCACTTTTATGTCCCAAAAAGGCTTTATTTCTTGACTTGGGTGGTAGCTACATAGATTTTTGCTTTGTACGTATTTATTGAACTGCACATGAATATTTTGTAAATTTTCCTGTGTAGTCTAAATTTTAAAAATCAAATAAACATAAAAGCATCAATACTATTGTAGAGAAATGTTCAAGTAAAATCATGAACTAGGCATAGCAGCCATCTTTATTGATTAGATATTTCAGGCAGGTTTTTAAAATAAATAAAGAAGAAGCATGTAACTTACAGAAGAAGATTGGCACATAATAAAAAGGA
This sequence comes from Saccopteryx leptura, assembly GCF_036850995.1. Lineage (NCBI taxonomy): Eukaryota > Metazoa > Chordata > Mammalia > Chiroptera > Emballonuridae > Saccopteryx > Saccopteryx leptura. The sequence continues at coordinate 62,209,253 of NC_089512.1, forward strand.
AAACAACAGCTTGTCCTTCTCAAAAAGTGATCGGCATATATTACAATATAAGTTGTATGTGAAGTGGTCATTTAAATAACGCAGGCGCTTTTCCAAGATTTTGGATTTGTTACTAAAAGGTTAAAAAAAAGAAAACTATATCAACTCAAACATAACTAAGATAAAAGTAAGTAAAACATAAATTAACATATAAGTTGTTTTTATTTTATCAAAGTACCCACTGTTAAAAGTATAAAACCACAGCCCTGGCTGGTTGGCTCAGCGGTAGAGCGTCGGCCTGGCGTGCGGAGGACCTGGGTTCGATTCCCGGCCAGGGCACACAGGAGAAGCGCCCATTTGCTTCTCCACCCCTCCGCCGCGCCTTCCTCTCTGTCTCTCTCTTCCCCTCCCGCAGCCAAGGCTCCATTGGAGCAAAGATGGCCCGGGCGCTGGGGATGGCTCTGTGGCCTCTGCCTCAGGCGCTAGAGTGGCTCTGGTTGCAACATGGCAATGCCCAGGATGGGCAGAGCATCGCCCCCTGGTGGGCAGAGCGTCGCCTCATGGTGGGCATGCCGGGTGGATCCTGGTCGGGCGCATGCGGGAGTCTGTCTGACTGTCTCTCCCTGTTTCCAGCTTCAGAAAAATGAAAAAATAAAAAGTATAAAACCACAAATACATACATACAAATGAGTGCATGTAACACTGGTGAAATCTGAATAAGCTACTGGATTGTACCAATGTGAATTTCCTAGTTTTGATATGGTGCTATACTTATGCATGATGCATTGAAGAAACAAGGTGAAAGGTATATGGGACCTCCCTGTAGTTCTGTGTGTGTACAACTTCTTATAAATATTTATATAAAAACAGAGTATAATTCTAAGACAAAATGAATATAGTTTATACCATCTCTCTATTTTCAAAATTCTAAATTTCATATTGTACTCCAAAATGACTAAAAACAATCAGTTAATTAAAAAAATGCCTCTTGAATCTCTGTTAGTGTGAGGATCTATGCTGGGGATGGAACTTTATGAGACAAAGTATTATAAAACATTTACCTGTGCCAAAGAAACCTAAAGTTTAAATTAAGACCTATACATTAAAAAAAAGTCAGGGAACATATGGATAAATGTGGTTACTTCTGAGTGGAGTTACAACTGATATTTTTCTTTATACTCTTATATGTTTAAAAATTTTGCAATAAGCATATATTGCTTTCATTTTTTTTAGTTCAACTTTTTTCATTAATACTTATGGTAATAAAAGATGAAATATCCATGCTGGAAAAGTTCAGCAATTATTTAAAAAAGTAAACAAGCAACTACCACATAACTAAGAAATTGCATTCTTAGGCATTTATCTCAGAGAAATGGAAACTTCTGTTTACACAAAAACCTACACATGCCTTTTTATATTAGTTTTATTTGTAATAGCCCTAAACTGGAAATAACTCATCAATAGGTGAATGATTAAACAACTTGTAGGACATCAAATCATGAATTGCTTCTCAGCAATAAAAAGAAACAAATTATTGGCACATGCAACAACCTTAATGAGTCTCCAGAGAATTATGCTGGGTGAAAAAAGCCAATTCCCCCAAATTACATACTGTACAATTCCATTTATATAACATTCTGGAAATGACAAAATTATAGAAATGGAAAACAGATTAGTGGTTGAGAAGAGTGAGGAGATAGGAGGAGGAGGCTATGGCTTTAAAAGGAAAACATGGGGATCCTGGTGGTGATGGATGTGTTATATTTTGACCATACAGTTTTTTTTTGTGAGTACAACTTCAATGTTAACATCAATATCTTGGTTAAAATATTGTATACAGGTTTTCAAGTGATCACTGTATTATTTCTTAAAATTCCATGTGAGTTAGCCCTGGCCGGTTGGCTCAGCAGTAGAGCGTCGGCCTGGCGTGCAGGGGACCCGGGTTCGATTCCCAGCCAGGGCACATAGGAGAAGCGCCCATTTGCTTCTCCACCCCCCCTCCTTCCTCTGTCTCTCTCTTCCCCTCCCGCAGCCAAGGCTCCATTGGAGCAAAGATGGCTTGGGCGCTGGGGGTGGCTCCTTGGCCTCTGCCCCAGGCACTAGAGTGGCTCTAGTCGCAGCAGAGCAAGGCCCCGGAGGGGAAGAGCATCGCCCCCTGGTGGGCAGAGCCTCACCCCATAGTGGGCGTGCCGGGTGGATCCCGGTCGGGCGCATGCGGGAGTCTGTCTGACTGTCTCTCCCCGTTTCCAGCTTCAGAAAAAAAATTCCATGTGAGTCTACATTTATATCAAAATTAAAAATTTCATTTAAAAAAGTAATACTTGAGTCCATGGGAGTGGGATGGAAGGGTAGGGGGCAGTAACACTTTTTTGAGCAGAATTTTTATTACAGAATTTATTTTGGAATCAAATTAATAGTCACATGCTTATAATATAATAAAATCAAAATCAACAACAAAAAATAAAATAAAATCAATAAGAATGAGGAAAATAATGAACCTAACTATCTTTCACATGAATGACATCACCATACAATTAGGGGAAAAGCTAACCCAAGTAACTTTTGAATAGTTTTTTTATGTATGTGTCTAAAAACAGAAAACAGTAAGTTTCTGTGTGGACATAAGCATTAAATTTTCTTCAGTGTACATCCAAGAACTGCTGAATTTGTTGGAATTACTGGATCATATGGCAAATCTACAGTATGTTTAATATTTTAAGGAACTTCCAAAATGTTCCCAAAGTGGCTGCACTATTTTATAATCTCAGCAGCCATGCATGAGGGTTCTGATGACTCCACATCCTCATCAACACTTGTTACTGACATTTATATCAATACCTCAATTTGAATTTCTTCCATCATGTGGGTTGTATAAATTCAAATTCTATATTCCAACTGGGAAAGCTCAGGGATTTCAATCACTCAAGAGATTGTTCTATTAAGAACCCATGGAAAATCAACATGGTAGGCTCAAACCATTTATTTAAAAGAGAGGAGAAAAAAGGACTAAAGCTAATCCCTCTTGGTCTAAATCTTGTGTAGAAGTGAAACAAAACTTAAAATATACTGCTCATACAAAAAATATCCCCTAATTTGTGTGAGCAGGGAAGAAAGGCCACCTGACCAGGCAATGGCACAGTGGATAGAGCATTGAAATGGGATGCGGAGGACCCAGGTTTAAAACCCTGAGGTTGCCAGCTTGAGTGTGGGCCCATCTGACTTGAGCAGGGATTCACCAGCTTGAGTGTGGGTCACTGGCTTGAGTGTAGGATCATAGACATGACTCCTGGTCAGTAGCTTGAAGCCCAAAGTCGCTGGCTTGAGCCCAAGGTCACTGGCTTGAGTGTAGGACCATAGACATGACTCCTGGTCAGTGGCTTGAAGCCCAAGGTTGCTGGCTTGAGCCCAAGGTCACTGGCTTGAGCAAGGGGTCGCAAGCTCACTGTAGACCCTCAGTCAAGGCACATATGAGAAAGCAATCAATGAACAACTAAGGTACTGCAACGAGGAATTGATGCTTCTCATCTCTCTCCCTTCCTGTCTGTCTATCCCTATCTGTCATTCTTTCTGTCTCTTTCTCTGTCAGAAAAAAAAGAAAGGCCTGCTTTTTCTTTCTTCCTTTCTTTCACTTTTCCATATTTCCAAGTGTTCTATAATGAATATTATGTATTACACAAGTAATAAGAAAAAATTTATATGTATATACACACTTACTTAATGGAAAGGATGGTGAAAACGCAACCTAGAGAGTATGAATAAAGCTAGAGAAAGTTTACCTGTCATGAATAGAGTTGATATAAAGGTTCACAAACCAGGTGAGAGAGTACTGGTACATGGGATCAATGTTAGCCAGGTCTGCAATGCTAAAGAATAATACTGATGAATGTTTAGCAATGGGTCTGTAGCCTTCTCGAGACTCTGCTATTTTGAGTTCTGTTTTTTCTGCAATCTAGAAGAAAAAAAAATCAAGATTAAGAAATAGAAAATGTGTTTTAATTATATATTGCTCATATAATGAAGTTTACATTTTATTTTATTTTTATTATTATTTTTTTAGAGAAGCAGGGAGAGAGACAGAGAGACAGGAACATCAAGCTGTTCCTGTATGTGCCCTGACCAAGGATCGAACCAGCAACTGCTGCGTTTCTGGATGACACTCCAAAGCTATCTGGCCAGGTCTTGATTTTTTTTAAGAGAGACATTGAGAGGAAGGGAGAGAAAGGGGAGGGGGAAGGGAAGCATTCATTTGTTGGTCCACTCTGTCATGCATTCATTGGTTGCTTCTTGTGTGTGCCCTGACCAGGGATGAAACCCACAACCTTGTCATTTTGTGATGATGCTCTAACCAACTGAGCTAACCAGCCAGGGTTATGAAGTTTGTATTTTAAAATAGTATGCAGCTAACTTAGACAAAATTATAGGAGCAGCATAGTTTACAGGAAAGTGTTTTGTTATGCTAAAAGCTAGGAAGGAAGGAAGGAAGGAAGGAAGGAAGGAAGGAACGAAGGAAGGAAGGAAGGAAGGAAGGAAGGAAGGAAGGAAGGAAGGAAAGGAGGGAGGAGGGAGGGAGGGAGGAAGGGAGAAGGGGAGGAGGGGAGGAGGGGAGGAGGGAGGGAAGAAAGGAAGGAAGGGAGGAAGGGAGGAAGGGAGGAGGGGAGGAGGGGAGGAGGGGAGGAGGGAGGGAAGGAAGGAAGGAAGGAAGGAAGGAAGGAAGGAAGAAAGGAAGGAAGGAAGGAAGGAAGGGAGGGAGGGAGGAAGGAAGGGAGGGAGGGAAGATGGGAGGAAGGGAGGGAAGAAGGAAGGAAAGGAAGAGGAGAAAGAGAGAAAGAACTATGGAGAGAGAAAAGAGGAAGACCAGAAGTTTACAGGTTAGAGTTGTGATTTCTCACTAACCATCTCTGTCTTATTTGAGAATTACCAGAGCTATCAATCTTTGTTTATTTTTTTTTTTACTTGTGTCTACTATAGTCACTCACCTTCTTTTATTTCATTTTATTTTTTCACTCTCTTTATTTTAATAGGTCATAGACAGAGAGGGAGAGAGAGCAAGTGTGTATGTGTGGATGTTTAAGGTGTCAACACAGGTACCAGAACCCAGCACAAAATTTGGCAGAGTAGGTACTCAGAAATATTTATTCATTGATGGTTTTATACATTAAGAAAATCCCTTTTCAACTAGTTTCTGATATGTTTAACTTTTCTAGACTAATAGGGGGTATAGATAGTCCACTTCAAAAGAAAAAATTTCTTCAAGATAACAACTTTTATACTGACAGCTCAATCTGATAGAGTAATATTCTACAGGGAAAATGTGAACAGCACTTTTCCAACCCATTTTCTTTGGAAATGCTAACCACAGACTCTGCTGAGTAAGTGAACCTATGTAGTCACGTTTATATCGAATTATCCCATTTGCAGCTGATTCAATCAGGTGGTAGGGATAGAGCCAGACCCAAGATAAACTAATCAATTTCCCTCCAAATTTCTACCCTTTAAGAGCCTTAGAAAATGATGTCAGGTGGTATTGGGCATCACTGCTAAAAGGTAATGGGACCAGAATTGGTTTCTACGGGCAAGATATATATAGGAACAAATAGACACAAAAGTTTTACAGAAGAAATTGGTCTCGAAGTAGAGAGAAGGGCAACACAACCTTGAATAAAGGGGAAGAGGCAAAACATAGAAACTTAATGCTTCCCATTTATTCTGAGGCTTGAATGTACTTTGTACCATTGGAAGAATATCCCATTGTAACTTTTTTATTTGAGCTAATTTGAATGGGTTTCTGTTCCTTGCTAACAAACTTTCCCCCAAATTATACTGTATTAACCATAGTTAAAAGCATGTTTTAAAAAATTTGTTTACTTATTTATTTTTTATAATTTTTTTTTTATTTTTCTGAAGCTAGAAACGGGAGAGACAGTCAGACAGACTCCCGCATGCGCCCGACCGGGATCCACCTGGCACGCCCACCATGGGGCGAGGCTCTGCCCACCAGGGGGCGATGCTCTGCCCCTCCCAGGCGTCGCTCTGCTGCGACCAGAGCCACTATAATGCCTGGGGCAGAGGCCAAGGAGCCATCCCCAGCGCCCGGGCCATCTTTGCTCCAATGGAGCCTTGGCTGCGGGAGGGGAAGAGAGAGACAGAGAGGAAGGAGAGGGGGAGGAGTGGAGAAGCAGATGGGCGCTTCTCCTGTGTGCCCTGGCCGGGAATCGAACCCAGGACTTCTGCATACCAGGCCAACGCTCTACCACTGAGCCAACCGGCCAGGGCTATTTTTTAATTTATTATGTTTTCATAGATTCTAGTGTCCCCCTGAATACATCCTCCCCTCCTTCATGTTCCCCAGTACATCCCCCCTGCTCCCCTCCCTGTAACGCCTTCCCACCTTTCCTCCAGGATTTGCTTTTCTGCTCTCCTCCCATCGTATCATCCTATCATCCCCTTTCCCTCTGTCCACTTTCATTCTGGATCCTATGATCCCGCCTCTGTCTCTATTCCGCTCCTCAGTTCATATTGTTCGTCAGATTCCTCAGATGAGTGAGGTCATATAATATTTTTCTTTCTCTGCCTGGCTTATTTCACTTAATGTAATAGTTTCCAGGTCCATCCATGTTGTCACAAAAAATAATATTTCCTTCTTTTTCATGGCCCCATAATATTCCATTGTGTATACGTACCAAAGCTTTTTTAATCCACTGGTCCACTGATGGGCACTTGGGCTGTTTTCAGATCTTGGCTATTGTAAACAATGCTGCCATATATGGGGGTGCACTTCTCCTTTTGACTTGTTGATGTGGTGTTCTTGGAATATATTCCCAAAAGTGGGATGCCTGGGTCAAAAGGCAGTTTGATTTTTAACTTTTTTGAGGGATCTCCATACTGTTTTCCACAGTGGCTGCACCAGTCTTCATTCCCACCAGCAGTGCAGGAGGGTTCCCTTTCATCCTCACCAGCACTTATTCTGTGTTGTTTTGTTGATGAGCGCCATTTTGACTGGTGTGAGGTGATATCTCATTGCAGTTTTAATTTGCATTTCTCTAATGATTAGTGGTGTTGAGTAATTTTTCATATGACTACTGGCCATCTGTAGGTCCTCTTTGGAGAAGTGTCTATTCATTTCTTTTGCCTATTTTTTGATGGGATTATTTATCTTCCTGGTGTTGAGTTTTACAAGTTCTTTATAAATTTTGGTTATTAACCCCTTAGCAGACGTATTGTCGAATATGTTCTCCCATTGTGTAGTTTGCCTTTTTATTTTGTTCATATTGTCTTTAGCTGTGCAAAAGCTTTTTAGTTTGATGTAGTCCCATTTGTTTATCGTGTCCTTTATTTCCCTGGAGTGTGGAGATAAATCAGCCAATATATTGCTGTAAGTGATGTCGGAGAGCTTATTGCCTATGCTTTCCTCTAAGATGCTTATGGTTTCATGACTTACATTTAATTCTTTTATCCATTTTGAGTTTATTTTTGTGAATGGTGTGAGTTGGTGGTCTAGTTTCATTTTTGTGCAGGTAGCTGTCTAATTTTCCCAACACCATTTGTTAAAGAGACTGTCTTTACTCCACTGTATGCTATTACCACTCTTGTCAAATATCAGTTGTTCATAAAGGTGCGGGTTAATTTCTGGGTTCTCTGTTCTGTTTCATTGATCTATATGCCCGTTCTTATGCCAGTACCAAGCTGTTTTGAGTACAGTGGCCTTGCAGTATATCTTGATATCAGGAAGTATGATAACACCCACTTTATTCTTCTTTTTCAAGATTTCTGAGGCTATTCGTGTTCTTTTTTGGTTCCATATGAATTTTTGGAATATTTGTTCTATATCTTTGAAGTATGTCCTTGGTCTTTTAATAGGAATTGCATTGAATTTTTAAATTGCTTTGGATAAAATGGACATTTTAATGATGTTTATTCTTCCTAGCCATGAACACGGTATATGCTTCCACTTGTTTGTATCTCCCTTGATTTCTTTATCAATGTTTTATAATTTTCTGAGTACAAGTCTTTAACCTCCTTGGTTAAGTTTACTCCTAGGTATTTTATTTTCTTTGTTGCAATAGTGAAGGGGATTGTTTTCTTTCTTTTTTTTTATTTATTCGTTTTTAGAGAGGAGAGAGACAGAGAGGGAGAGAGAGGAGAGAGAGACAGAGAGAGAGAAGGGGGGAGGAGCTGGAAGCATCAACTCCCATATGTGCCTTGACCAGGCAAGCCCCGGGTTTCGAACCGGTGACCTCAGCATTTCCAGGTCGATGCTTTATCCACTGCGCCACCACAGGTCAGGCCTGTTTTCTTAATTTCTCTTTCAGACAGATCATTGTTGGTGTATAAAAATGCCTCTGATTGGCCCTGGCCAGTTGGCTCAGTGGTAGAGCATCGGCCTGGTGTGCAGGAGTCCCGGATTTGATTACCAGCCAGGGCACACAGGAGAAGCGCCCATCTGCTTCTCCACCTCTCCCCCTCTCCTTCCTCTCTGTCTCTCTCTTCCCCTCCTGCAGCCAAGGCTCCACTGGAACAAAAAGTTGGCCCAGGCGCTGAGGATGGCTCCATGGCCTCTGCCTCAGGCACTAGAATGGCTCTCGTTGTGACAGAGCAACGCCCCAGATGGACAGATCATCCCCCCCGTGGTGGGCATGCCGGAGGGATCCCGGTCGGGTGCATGCAGGAGTCTGTCTGATTGCCTCCCCGTTTCCAATTTTAGAAAAATACAAAAAAAAAAAAAAAAGCCTATGATTTCTGAGTATTAATTTTATATCCTGACACCTTGCTGAATTCCTTTATCAGGTCCAGTAGTTTATTGACTGCGACTTTAGGGTTTTCTATATACAATATCATATCATCAGCAAATAATGATAGTTTTACTTCTTCTTTTCCAATTTGGATGCCTTTTATTTCTTCTTCTTGTCTGATTGTTGTGGCTAGGACTTCCAGAACTATATTAAATAAGAGTGGTGAAAGGGGGCACCCCTGCCTTGTTCCTGATCTTAAGGGGATTGCTTTTAACTTTTTCCCATTGAGTATGATGTTGGCTGTGAGCCTGTCATAGATGGCCTTTATCATTTTGAGGTATGTTCCCTGTATTCCCACTTGGCTGACAGTTTGATCATAAATGGGTGCTGGATTCTATCAAATGATTTTAATGCATGTATTGATATTATAATGTGGTTTTTCTCCTTCCTTTTGTTTATGTGATGAATCACATTGATTGATTTGCAAATATTGTATCAGCCTTACCTCCCCAAAATAAATACCACTTGATCATGATGTATGATTTTTTTCATGTATTGTTGGATCCAGTTTCTAATACTTAGTTGAGAATCTTAACATCTAAATTCATCAGGGATATTGGCCTATTGTTTTCTTTCTTTGTGTTGTCTTTGCCTGGCTTTGGAATCAGAATTATGCTTGCCTCATAAAAGGAGCTTGGAAGATTTCCCTCCTCTTGAATTTTTAAAAGTAGCTTGAGAAGGATAGGAGTTAGTTCTTTGAATATTTGGTAGAATTTGCCTGTGAAGCCAACTGGCCCAGGGCTTTTGTTTGTTGGGAGCTTTTTGATAACTGGTTCAATCTCATTTGTTGTAATCAGTCTATTTAGGTTTTTTGATTCTTTCAAATTGATTTTTGAAAGATTATATTTTTCAAGGAATTTGTCCATTTCACCGAGGTTCTCTAACTTTTTGTATACAGTTCTTCATAGTATTTTCTTACAATTCTTTGTATTTCTTCTATGTTTGTTGTTACTTCTCTTTTCTCAATTCTAATTTTATTTATTTGAGTCCTTTCTCTTTTCTTCTTGGTGAGCCTGGCTAAGGGTTCATTGATCTTGTTTACTTTTTCAAAGAACCAGCTCTTGGTTTCATTGATCCTCTGTATTGTTTTTTTTAGTCTCTATATTATTCATTTCCACTCTGATCTTTATTATTTCTTTCCTTCTACTTCCTCTAGGCTTTACTTGCTGTTCTTTTTCTAGTTCTTTTAGTTGTAGGATTAAGTTGTTTATTTGAGCTTTTTCTAGCTTCTTAAGGTATGCCTGTAATGTTATGAACTTCCCCCTCAGGACTGCTTTTGCTGTGTCCCATAGACTTTGAGTTGTTGCATGCTCATTTTCATTTGATTCAAGGAAATTTTTTATTTCTTCCTTGATTTCATTGTTGGCCCATTCATTGTTTAATAACATGCTGTTTAGTTTTCAAGAGTTTGAGTGTTTTTCAGTTTTTCTATTGTAGTTGATTTCTAGTTTCATGCCATTGTGGTCAGAGAAGATGCTTGATATGGTTTCAATCTTCTTAACTTTGTTGAGACTTGTTTTATACCCTAATATGTGGTCTATCCTAAAGAATGTACCATGCACACTTGAGAAGAATGTATATTCAGCTGCTTTAGAGTGAATGGTTCTGAAGATATCTATTAAATCCAGTTGATCTAGTGTGTCCCTTAATTCTGCTGTTTGTTAATTTTCTTTCTTGAGGATCTATGCATTGATGTTAGTGGGGTATTGAAATCCCCTACTATTATAGTATTGCTGTTGATCTCTCTCTTTATGTCCATCAAAATCTGCTCTATATATTTAGGTGCTCCTATATTAGGTGCATAGATATTTATAATGGTTATCTCCTCCTTTATCATTATGTGATCTTTGTTATCTCTTAGTATAGTCTTTGTTTTAAGGTCTATTTTGTCATATATATGTATTGCTACGCCAGATTTTTTTTCATTTCCATTTACATAAAATGTTTTTTCCAGCCTTTTACTTTTAATCTATGTGTATCTTTTGTTTTGAGGTGGGTCTCCTGTAGACAGCATATGTATGGGTTCTGTTTTCTTCTCCATTCAGCTACCCTATGTCTTTTGATTGGAGCATTTAATCCATTTACATTTAAGGTTATTATTGATATGTAGTTGTTTATTGCCATATTTTTTCTTTAATCTATATTCCTCTTTTAATATACATATATATATATTCCACTTTGTTCTGTCTATAGCAGGCCCCTTAACATTTTTTGCAGCATTGGTTGGTTGTGATGAATTCCTTGAGTTTTTTGTCTGGGAAGTTTTTTATTTCTCCTTCAATTTTATTTTATTTTTTTATTTTTTAAAATTTATTTATTAAATTTAATGCAGTGACATTGATAAATCAGGGTACATATGTTGAGAGAAAACATCTCTAGATTATTTTGACATTTGATTGTGCTGTATACCCCTCCCCCAAAGTTAAATTATCTTCTGTCACCTTCTATCTGGTTTTCTTTGTGCCCCTCCCCTCCCCCAACCCCTCTCTCCTTCTTCACCCCATCTCCCCTCCCCCCACCCCCCACCCCTGTTGCCATCACATTCTTGTTCATGTCTCTGAGTCTCATTTTTATGTCCCTTCTATGTATGGATTCATATAGTTCTTAGTTTTTTTTTCTGATTTACTTATTTCATTCCATATAATGTTATCAAGGTCCATCCATGTTATTGTAAATGATCCGATGTCATCATTTCTTATGGCTGAGTAGTATTCCATAGTATATATGTACCAAAGCTTTTTAATCCACTTTTCCTCTGACGGACACTTGGGCACATTTGCTTCTCCACCCCCCCCCTCCTTCTTCTCTGTCTCTCTCTTCCCCTCCCGCAGCCAAGGCTCCATTGGAGCAAAGATGGCCCGGGTGCTGGGGATGGCTCCTTGGCCTCTGCCCCAGGTGCTAGAGTGGCTCTGGTCACGGCAGAGCGATGCCCCGGAGGGGCAGAGCATCGCCCCCTGGTGGGCAGAGCGTTGCCCCTGGTGGGCGTGCCGGGTGGATCCCGGTCGGGCGCATGCAGGAGTCTGTCTGACTGTCTCTCCCCGTTTCCAGCTTCAGAAAAAAAAAAAAAAAGAAAAAAAGAAATCTTGGTCATACGTTCTTGTTCTGCATTACTTTGAATATTTCTTACCAATCCTCTCTGGCTTCAAGTGTTTCTGTTGAGAAGTCAGATGTCATCCTTATGGGTGTTCCTTTGTAGATGATTGACTGTTTTTCTCTTACAACTTTTAATATTCTTTCTTTATCTCTTAGCTTTGGTATTTTGATTATGATATGTCTTGGTGTGGGTCTCTTTGGGTTCTTTTTTAATGGGGTTCTCTCTGCTTCTTGAACTTGTGTGACTCTTTCCTGCATCAATTTTGGGAAATTTCCACCTATAATTTCTTCAAAGAGCTTCTCTAATCCTTGTTCTTTCTCTTCTCCTTCAGGAATCCCTATTATGCAGATATTGTTCTCTTCATGTTGTCATAGAACTCTCTTAGAATTTCCTCTTACTTTTTGATCCTCTCTTCTCTTTGCTTTTCTGCTTCGTGTTTTCACTTATCTTGCCTCTAAGTCACTGATTCGATCCTCTGCTTCATCCAGCCTGCTTTTAATTCCTTCTAGTGTAGTCTTTATTTCTGATATTGTGTTTGTCATTTCTGTCTGGTTCTTCTTTATGATTTCCGTGTCCTTTTGGATACTTACATTTTCTTTATTGAGGTGTTCATTAAATCCATCCATTGTAGCTTTGAGATCCTTAAGCATCCTAACAATCATTATTTTATACTCTGCATCTGGTGATTTGATTACTTCTGATTCATCTAGTACTTTTTCTGAGGACTTATCTTGTTGAAGTATATGACTTATGCTTCTCTGCCTACCCATTATTCTCTGTATGACTTATAGGCTTCTTTCAGTTGTGATCTCCTTACTTAGTAGAGCAGCTTTGAAGTCTCGATTTGTTTATTCTCTTCTCAGTTTTCTTCACTTGGTGGTAATCTTGTTTACTGATCTCAGCAGGGGTCTTATTTGAAACTGTATCCAGGAATGAGGTAGGTATATCCTGAGACTCTGAAGACTTGATCTGCCAGCTTCTCTCTGGGGGCCAGGTGCTTTCTCCCCTTCAGTAGGGGGAGATGTATCTCAGATCTCCATGGAGTCCAGAGTTACTGCCCATCCTTCCCACTTCATGTTTTCAGCTGTGTCTTGCTGTGCTGATTGGAGCTGGAGAGCTTTCTTAAGGTGGGTCACCTGGAACCACTTTAGGATTGTGCTGTGTGGAGGAATCAACCCCTCTCCCAGCTATGGCTGCCTCGGCACTGGATGAGTCAGCTTTTCAGGTCATGCCATGCATTCCTCTGCCCCTGACCATCTATCTCTCTCTCTCCACTTTCCTTTTGGAAGACAAGTCAGCCCTCTCAGCACATCTCATTCCCAGGTCCCCAGGCAAGTGGCTGTAAGCAATATTTTATGCTCTTCTCCTTGTAATGAGAGCCCTTCTGGGTCTCAGCCTCACCCCTCTCCCCTTAACTCCTGGAAGCAGGGGAGCTCCTACCATGCCCCACACTCCCTACCATGCTCTGTGTGTCTTTTTCTTTGCTCCTTGGTTTTAGAGACCTGTTCTTGTATTCCAAAGTTGGTTTTTCATGCTGATTGTTCCTAAACTAATTTGTAATCCAGTTTGGTGGTGTGAGCTGGGAGTCTGTGCATCTGCCTACTCCACTGGCATCCTGGCATCCAACCTCATTGGCAGCTTTCATAAATGATTTCCAACCTCTGGTTTCCCCATCCACACACCTTCTCCCTTTTCTGCAAAACTGGCTTTTTCTTCAGCACTCTGTATTCTCTCTGTTCTCACTCTGCAAACATGGCTTCAAAAAATTTTGTTTATTGACTTGAGAAAGAAGAAGGGAGGGAGAAACATCGATTTGTTGTTCTACTTATTTGTGTTGATTCTTGTATGTGCCCTGACTGGAAATTGAACCCACAGCCTTGGCATAAAGGGCAAATGCTAACCAATGCTTCCAGGACAGGGCTAAAAGAAATTTTTAAAAATTCATTTTAGAAAAGGAGAGAGAGAGAGAAGGGGGGAGGAGCAGGGAGCATCAACTCCCATATGTGCCTTGACCAGGCAATCCATGGGTTTTAAACTGGTGACCTCAGCATTCCAGGTCAACGCTTTATCCACTGTACCACCACAGGTCAGGTTATACACAAGTTTTAAACCTCAATCTGGACTATAAAAGTGTAAAACAAAGTTATCAATAATGTAAATTGGTGACATTTTACATAAGAAATCAGAATATGATCTCACTTATATGTGGAAGCTAATGACCAAAGTGAACTGAGGAATGGAATAGAGGCAGAGGCGGGGTCACAGGGAGCAGAGGGACAGCTGTCAGAAGGAAGGGGGATGAGGGGATGGGATCAGAGAAAGTGATGGGATTAGTGAAGTTATATATATATAACACAGAGATATAGATAACAGAACAGCAAACCCACAAGGAAGGGGGGAGGGTGTTAAGGGGAGGAGAGTAAAGGGGGTGTAATGGGCGTACATTAGGGTTGAGGGTGTTATATTGAGTGGGACATTTGAATGCATGTTAACACAATATATTAAAATTAATAAAAATTAAAAAAATAATCTTAGTATTCTCATTTAAACCTTCTGTTATTTATACCTTAATTTTTTTTCAGCTATTGGAGGACCCAGCAAGAAAGATATTATGATTTCTTAAATGTATTTCTCTTTGTAAGATAAAATACTGGAACTAATAAATATATACTTATATCTACTTTCCCAAGGGAAAGTGTGAAAAAGCCTTTTAAAAAGTCCTCTAATCCAGAACTGGGGTACATGTGTGCAGGGGGAGGGGCAGAAGGATGCTGAGCAATTAGTAAAATTTCTATTTAGTCTTTTAAATTTTTTTACTTGCCCTAATATTTATATGTGCTTAATTCATTGAGTTGGCCAAAGAGGATAGAAAGTTCTAAACATCAATAGCCTACGGAAGTCATTCTGTAACATCATTTAATTGTGCGACCTTGGGCCTCAACTACTTCTTTTGGGCCATAGTTTTATCAATTAATAAATGCAAAAGATAACTGATAGCTAAGACCTCTTACCTATAACATGGTAGGAGTCTATCAAAAATATATACAGTATGAAAAAATACCATTTGGCTGAGATAGATGAATTTAGAATAAATACATTCCTGGCTGTGGACCATTTGACTTCCTTCCTTCATCTGCCACCCCCAACTCTCACACTGCTATCCCTGGCAAAAAAAATAACTAGGCAATATCAGAAAAACATCCTTATTAGTTCCTAGAACCACTTAATGTCCAATTAAGCAACAATTACCTACTTACTTCCTAAGTTTCAACCAGGAACAAAAGTAAGCCAAACTCTCAAACTCAGTTTTTAGGTGACAGTCTATTAAATTTGGACAAACCAGACTAGCTTGCCTTACCTATGCAATAATAAAAAATGTATATTTGTAAAATATATATTCTAAATTTATTTCTCTGTTTAAGATACCATACAGATAAGGCCAGGTTTTGAATAATTTAACAGTAAGATATTCTCTTGTGAATTTAAAATTAGTTTCTATGTTTTGGTATTTTATAATTTTTTTTCTTTTCCAGTAAGCCTACTAAGCTTTCTTAAAGCACTGAGAGCAAACTGGAATCTTAAGAATCAAAAGATTACTAGGGTTCTTTTTCACCTGCTGTTTCTTCGTTATCTCATTGGACATCATTTTAGCGGAGTCTAAGACTTTAATTGCACTTTCATCTTCTAAAATGTTCCCTTCTGAAGATGATAATGTTTCCAAAATTTTTCTCTCTATGTCTTTTAGCTGTTTCTTGTTAGCTGCAGACTGAAGAATAAGAGCATTTCTTTCCTCTTCTAATTCTGGTCTTAAAGATAAAAAAAATTTAGTATAAATTTATGGTATTTATCTAAATTTATATCTAAATATTATATATCACAATATCATACATTTAAATAATTTTGTAGACATGTAATACAAACTAAGATGATTAATTTCTTTATTCTAACCTAAGGGAAAAAATTACTTCCATTCAAATAATAATTTGTGAAAACATTAATTGTATATGTATAAAATGTGGCAATAATATGTACTGTTTTAAGTCTGAAATGTATTAAGCTTATCCATATGGCTTAGCCAGTTACGTGAGAATAAGAACTAGAGAAGAAACTCAGAGTGTCAACTTCTTATTTATTCCTTGGCCTTGTCAGATTCAATTTCATTTTTACTGTTTACAATAGCAGACACAGAAAGGATGATTTGTTGTACAACTGGCCCTTCAAGTAAAAGACAAAATTGGCACTTAACATCTTAACGAGGATGGTATGAAACTTTAAAATAACAATTTATCATGTTATAGAATGTTATGACATGATTCTCTCTTGGATACTCTGTGAGATTGATATATTGGGAATAACTAAAGTACCTCATGGTTACATATTTTCACTTACAATTTGATGTCATGTAACAGACTACTTGATAATGCTATACAGTGTGTCCGTAAAGTCATGGTGCCCTTTTGACTGGTCACAGGAAAGCAACAAAAGACGATAGATATGTGAAATCTGCACCAAATAAAAGGAAAATCCTCCCAGTTTCTGTAGGATGATGTGGCAGCATGTGCGCATGCGCAGATGATGACGTAACACCATGTATACAGCGGAGCAGCCCACGGCCATGCCAGTCAAGATGTGTATGGTACAGAGGAAAGTTCAGTGTGTTCTGTGGCTTGCTAAATTCGAATCCATGACCAAAGTGCAACATGAATATCGGCGCGTTTATAACAAAGCGCCACCACATAGGAATAACATTACTCGGTGGGATAAGCAGTTGAAGGAAACCGGCAGTTTGGTGGAGAGACCCCGTTCTGGTAGGCTATCAGTCAGTGACAAGTCTGTAGAGGCTATATGGGATAGCTACCTAAGGAGCCCTAAAAAATCTGTGCATGAGCCCACATCAAACTGCACTGAACAGGTATGAAACTGAGAGAGTTTTCCTTTTATTTGGTGCAGATTTCACATTTCTGTCGTCTTTTGTTGCTTTCCTGTGACTGGTCAAAAATGCACCATGACTTTACGGACACACTGTATTAAGCTTCAAGTGGAATCAAAGATGGGCTTCAGGAAGGAACTCTTTACCAATAGCCCTTCCAGGCATATATTTTTCTCTTTTAAAAAATAACACATGCTAGTAATAAAAAAAAATACATAAATTATGAAAACAAGAATAATCACCCATAATCTTAGCACCAAGGGGATGGTCACAGGTAACATTCTGGTGTATTCCTTCCCAATCTTTTTTGTATATATGCATTGACCTTTTTTTGCAATCATGCATTAACTTGTTTTTATAAAATATTACCCATACTGTATATAGTTTAGTGTCCTGCATGTTTGCTCTTATCCTAAGTATTTTCTTTTCTTTTTAAGTGTAAGCAAGAGTAGGGGAGATAGAGAGATAGACTCCCACATGTGTCCTGACCAGAATCCACCTAGCCGATGCTCTGCCCATCTGGGGCCGTGCTCACAACTGAGCTATTTTTAGCTCTTGAAGTAGAGGCTCCACAGAACCATCCTCAGCACCCAGGATCAATGTGCTTGAACCAATTGAGCCATGGCTGTGGGAGAGGGAGAGAGAGAGAGAGAGAAACAAGTGGGAAGGGGACAGGGGAGAAGCAGATAGTCGCTTCTCCTGTGTGCCCTGACCAGGAATCGCACCCGGGATTTCCATATGCCAGGTCGATGCTCTACTACTGAGCCAACTGGCTAGGACCCTAAGTATTTTCTTAATAACATCCTGTATATATGTCTTTGAACATATTTTTAAATTTTGTCCATAGCATACATTCCTGGGGTGAAATTTTTTTGGCTTAAACAATTAGATAAAAGTCAGAAATTATGGCATATCACCTGACTCATACTACTCATATTCAGAACCCAATATAACATGATTGACTTATAACTTACTTGTTATAGAATGGCTATTTTAAGGTATTATACATTTATTTAATTTACAATGATAAAATATAAAATTTGACTAGGTTTTGAAATAATCACATAACAGAAGTATTAATGGCCTACAAATATTCCTCTCCAGGCCATCTGGACGCATCCGAGAAAATACATACCTCTCCTTTGCAACAACAATACCTAATAACTGATCTTCAAGTCCTTCTGGAGTTATCATGAAATTGAGCAAAGACAGTTTTGTTGCTATCTCTGGCATATAGTGTGGATTTCTCAGTTTTGTGGTGATATAAAACTTGAAATCAAAGGAATACTCAATAGTGATTTCACCAAGCCTGATGCAATCAATGCCACCTGTATTTCAGAAAACAAATGCATACAGTAAGTAAGCCAAAGTTGTATAGCCCTTCCCACTATGTTAAGGCCTTTCCCAGGTTACAAGTAATTGAAAGTAGAATACAGATGTGATGAGAGTCACAGACACAGAGGCAAGTAAGCAGTTACACAATAGGATTCCTTCACTCTATGGTTGTGGAGGCTTCAAAATCAAGATTCTTTTTTATCTTTCTTTATCGATTTTCAATAATGATTCCAAAGTTATTTGTGTATGACTAAAGCCCTTAAAAGTCCTAGAGTTTAGCAGAGATAAAATTTTTATAAGCAGAAAAATATGAAGTGGGTAATATTTACCTAAATTCAACTCTGTCCCACATTATCCATTACTATTTGTAATAATGGACTTTGTGTGGTCCATGGTCACATGATAAAGGAATTTCAGACTGGCTTCAGCTTCTTTATGTTTTCTACTGAACAACAATCTAGATTAACAGTGATTAAAGCAATGAAGGGAGGGCAAAGTTGATATTTGTTCCAAATTTCCTTTCACATATAACAATGACACAGAAGTTCTGAGTTATTAACCTTGTTACTAAATTTATGTAGTGGGGATTTTTTATCTAATCATATTTCAGTTCTATAACTAATATTAATTGACTTCTACCTTGTTTAAAAGTTTGTCTAAGCAGTAAAGGCTCCAAAGATGGGTCCAGTTCTTCGCCGACATTTTCTAACAGAAGCGGAGTTCCAAACTGAATACAGTTTTCCAATGTTCTCATATAGTCTGAATCTGATAGCTTAATAACACTAAGTTGATTTTCTTTCTCAGAGTTTTTGATCCATTTATTGGCTTGACCCTGGGGGTCAATCATTAAAGGCCTAGAATATAATAAGAAAAATTCTGAGGAGAATAAATAGATATTCATATTTCTTTAAAGTTACATAATTTAAATAATAAACATCACCATCAATTTGTAAAAATACAATGTGTTTCACATATCAGGATGAATCTTCACAAAAGGCCTGTGAGAAAAGAGTGAAGAAGAAGTTTTATTCTTATTTATCGTTGAAATGAAGAAATTTAGTCTCAGGAAGTACTTTGCCCAAAGTTCCATGCTTGCAAAATTAGTTTAATGTCAGAAGTAGGATCTTGTGAACCTGTAAGCTGTGCTCTTTCCAATATAACACATTGTCTTCAAGGTACGCAATTTTAATATATGACATAAGTTAACATAATATGAAAAATAATTCTATTTATTTCATAAAAATTTAAAGTAAGAGATATATTATCCTCTAATGGATTTCCTTAGGTTATCAGTAGAGTCATAAGCTAAGTTAAGTATAGTATATTATTCGAGATCTATTTAGAAATTTTTTTCTATGTAAGTATGGTAAAGACTGTGTTCAAGAGCGTATGATTCATGGTTTTGGATATTCAGAAGATGATGTTCTTTCTTCTTCCTCAGTGACAATGCTGTCCTAGGTTCCTTTTGCATTCAGTACAATGCATTAAGTCATCTTTCTAAAATATCAGCACAAAAAGAGGAGTTTCCATTCCATGTCACTCTGGCTTACCCACACATTCCCTTTCTGTTTCAACAGCTTCTAGGAATAAAATCTCCTTTCTCTTTCCCTATAAATAAGCTCTTTAGTCAATTACTCCCAAATAACTTTGTTCTTTTATTTTCTTTTCTTTCTAAAAATCAAAACAATCCAATACAAGCTGCCTAGTTGTTTTCTTTCTCAGCTCAAATTGTACTGAAATCTTACTGAACGCACAAAAAGGTTCAGACACTAGTCAAAATTTATTTTGCTATTATACAAAACAGAGAGAATGTGTTTTGGAAATGAGAAATTTTACTTAACAATTGCTTAAAAGTTGCCTAATAACTTCTTCCTTATATATGCTTTCCCTTGCAAAAAGTAACAATTTCTGTAAATTAATGTTTCAGTGCTAATCAATGTTCTTAGTATTGCAATAGAGATTCTTTTTTATTATAAAAGAAATACAATTCCCAATTAATACAACCTTATGTAAGTATCACAAATACAATTGGAAAATTGAGCTGTTGTGTCCATCAGAGAGACATATTTTTTGTATGCTAAGCTTACCTTAATGTAGGTATGAAAATAATTCTAGTCTACATTTGAGATCCTTAGTCTGAAGAAAAAAGCATTATCCATCTATGCTTCTGATAGAGGTGGTAATTTTGGGGAAAACAAAGTTAAGTAGCCAGATTGATGTGTTAATAAACAATAATTAAGCAGCATAGTATTTTCATCATGGTTAAAAAGTAAGCAAGTCAGAATTTGAGATATAAACACTAAATGAGGTATCTGAAGATGGTAACTATAAAAAACTAATATTTATCGAGCACTTATGTTCTAAGCACTTTCTCACAACCTTCTTATAGGCAGGAATTATTATTTTCATTTACAGATGGGGCACCTGAGGCATTGAGAGGTCAAATAAGTTACCAAAATCTCAAGATAGAAAGTGAGAGAGAAAACTTTGAATCCAAATATCCTCAGACTTGTGTCTGCACTGCTCTCAGTTACTGCACAGTATTATAAACAGATAAACCTTTAGAAATTATGAACAAGCAGAACAAAGATCGATTCATTATAAACTATCATTCTAGCAGCAGGACTATCTAAATAACCTAAAAATCCTCCAGCCACCTAGTTTAGTTTATCCACTAGTAGATAAAATATGACATTTTAAAACTACACAGGTGACATGCATTTAAGAGATACATATATACATAATACAAATGTCCAGAAAAACACAGCTACCAGAAACACAGAAAGATCTGAATTCCAGAAAAGTAATTGTGTAAGCTGAAATGGTAGCTATCCTTGGGGAGAGTGTCAGTTTTAATCATATAGGGGATCTTTGAGTCTATATGTGGCAAGAAGCTGGAACTGAGACCCTGATATTAAGCTGAAATCCACAAAAAGCTTAGTGAAATCATAGATAGAAAAAATTCAACTCTATGCATAAAGAGACAAGAAGAAAGTATCTTGATTCCTGCCTCACCTCCAGCTGGGAAAATGTCTCCTAAGAATCTGTAACCATGGGTCTAAATTTCAAGCAGGTGGAGGGTACAAGTTTAGATTATCTATGTAACCCAGGAAACTCCAAGCTGGAAAATTAACATGTATTGGGCCGAAATTAGGCCTGGGATTTCTGGAAGAAGTAAGGACAAAACACACATTACAGCTGGAGCAAGAGCAAAAGAAACTCAACCCCAGGGTTGAAGTGTGAAGCAAAAACATGTCTTGGGCTAAAAACATTATACCTTTACCAACCTTTACCAAGTAGGGATCTCTTACTTAGGAGAAGGGTGAGAAACTCCTGTTCAAGACCAACCACAGGCAGAAGGCAGAATTAAGCGGTCCTAGGAAGGAGGGGCAGAAAGGCTGGAAAAGTCCTAGCAGGAAGAAGGTCCATACGCACAGGGCCTTTTTGAGACTGTAAGAACCAGAACAACAGAGAACTCTCACCCTGCCGTCAAAACAACCCAACCCAGAGTGTGTACTGAGAAACAGTAATCTAACTCTAGGCTAAGAGCAAAAATGTAGACAGAGACCTCTCTGTGCTAGAAGTTTGCCTTTTTTTGCATCTTTTAATGTGATAAAAGGTAAGGATCTAATTTAATCTATGATATTTTTATAATGGTAGCCATTTACACCAGCACTGTTTATTGAGTTATCAATCCTTTCCTCACTGATTGTAATGTAACTTTAATGTACCTCATATTCCAAAAGAATACTGAAATTTCCATCATAATTTTAAAGATAGTGAGTGTAATATCCTATTCTACCTTTTATTTAACATAGTAATTAAAAACAAAGATTTGAAAGTTAAATTGCCTGGGTTCAAATTCTGACTCCACCACTTATTAGCTCATTTATCTTATTAAATTTCAAGTTACTAAATCACTCTGGATATCAATTTCCTCATCTGTAAAATGAAATAATAATAATACCTAATTCATAGGAGTTTGTGAGGCTATAGGGCCCTTACAACAGTACTTCATGAACATAAGAGCTCAATAGTACCTATCACAGTATGTTTGAGATATGGCCCCATGAAAAACTTTTAAAATTAGAGGACAATGTGACTAAATAACTATTTATAGGAAACTATTTCTCCGATGAGAGTAATTTTTCAAGTTTTTAGAAGTAATATAAAATGAAAGGATAACAATAAAAATCATTTGGAATGTTCATATAATTATCACACTACAGATAGCAATTTTAAAAGTTACCCACAAAATAGTATAACTTATAAAGTTATAGTATCTTAAAAATGGGTAGAAATACCTAGTTAAAATAAATACATTGAAAAATCAAAAACTGGAAACAGTTCATGTGTCCATTAATAGGAGAACGCATAAACAATGACACATTCATACAATGGAATACCACTCAGCAACAAAAAATAGGAACATTATGGTATGTGAAAGAAATCTTGCACAAAAGTGTATGTATTGTATGATTTATTTATATGAAGTTCTAGAACTGGCAAATTTTACCTATGGTGGAAAATAATCAGAATAATAATTTCCTATGATGGGTTGAGGGTGGGGAAATACTGAGAAGGGACATAGGAGAACTTCTTGGGAGTCATGTTCTGAATTTTGACAGAGGTTTGGCTTGCACAAGTGTATACTTTTGTATACACTTTTTAAAGAAGTCATGGAATAGTTTTCTTAAATTTTGTGTATTATATAGTATGAGAATTTCACCTCAAAAGAAAAAAACATAAAAAATATTGAACTTTGATTAATGATATACATGGCTGAAGTATTGGGGAAAGTATATTCATGCCTGCAACTTATATTGAAATGCATTAAAAAAGGATGTGCTGATAAATGGATAGAGGGATGGATAAATATTTGATAAAGCAGCAAGAATAATAAAATGTTAATTTCAGGATGTAGGAGGTGCCATATGGGTGTTTACTCTAAAATCCTTTCAACTTTTCTCTATGTTTGAAAACTTTTAAATAAAATTATTGAAATATAAATATACTTTATGTTCCTTACCAACGCCTGGAGTTATTAACAATCACTCCATTGTCCACGGAGAAGGCATCTGTTGGTAATCCAGCAATATTCCAAGCTCTAATTTTTACTGGTTCACCCAGGGTCTTACTCAGTGAGAACTCCTCTGAACATGGGATTTTTTTCTCCTGTAATAAATAAACAAATATCTGATGTTTTCTTTCATCTTGTTGATTGAAATATTTTTAAAATTAAAATATTGATATGTCATTAGATATTATTTAATAACTGTAAAGAATAGAAAAAAGTGAATTGAAAGTTGGACTACTATGGAGATAGATGTAAATAAAGCACAGCATAGGGAATATAGTCAATAATATTGTAATAACTATGTATGGTATCTGGTGGGTACTAGACTTATGGGGAGGAATATCTTATAATTTATATAAATGTCTAACCACTATGCTGTACACCTGAAACTAATATAATATCAAATGCCAACTGTAATTGAAAAAAAATTTTTTTTAAATGTGAAATGGTCTGCCCAGTAATGGTGCAGTGGATTGAGTGTTGTCTCTAGATGCTAAGGGCCCCAGTTCAAAACCCGGAGGTGGCTGGCCATAGCATGGGCTCATCAGCTTGAGCATGATATCATCAACATGATCTCAAGGTTGCTGGCTTGAACCCAAAGGTCACTGACTTGAGCCCAAGGTCGCTGGCTTGAGCCCAAGGTCTCTGGCTTGAGTAAGGGGTCACTGGCTTGGCTTGAGTTCTCCAGTCAAGGCACATATGAGAAGCAATCAAAAAACAACTGAAGTGAAGCAACTAAGTTTATGCTGCTCATCTCTCTCCCTCCCTCCCTTCCCTTTCTGTCCCTCTCTTTAAATAGAATAATAATAATAATAATAAGGAAAGTAAAACATAAAAAATAATACATTTGAAAAAGAAGAACATTGTACTATGGATGTACTTGACTGATCAAACAAAAAGGAAAAAAAGAAAGACCTCACAGTTTCAGTTATTTCTTCTCTTCTCTGTCCTTATTATCATCCTTTCTCCCAAAATACTCCAACTCATACTTTGAATATTCTAAAAAGAAACTTATGAATATAAAACCATTACCTTGCACAACATGCTCCAATCTTCTATACATGTTTGTCGAAAGCCAGAAGTAAAAGCACCGAGGTAGGCTATTACTCCTGCCGATACCAAGACATCACCAGTCAAATTTTCATATACTATCTGAAGGTCAGCTGCAGCTTGAGACCATCTGTGAGATAAACCAAAGGTGAAATAACCTCACTATAAAGAATTATGGAAGCTAAATTGAAAGGGCAAGGGGTTTTTAGTCCAAATTCTATAACAAAAAGCCATGAAATGTTGGGCACTTGCTTATCTAAAAATGAGGAGGTTAGGTCTCTTCTATTTCTAACATGCTCTAATCATGCATATCTATGTTATACAAATGACAATCCACCTTTCACTATTAGAATATTAGGCAGGATTTGGCCCTTCAGAATAAGCAAAAACAAAAACAAAAAAACCCAGAGCCTTTTGTCTAATCATTTTCTTCAGGATGATTTGGTCTAGTAGTGGTTCTGCTGTTTGTTTCAGCATTTATTGTTAGTCTGTAAAACATAGGAACATTTGTAATTCATTACCCAAAATTACATTTAAGTTGTATAGAAGCTGACATACTATTGTTAGGGTTAATGTTTTTCCATTTAATGAAAACTTTACAACAAAAAGTACATTTCAAACCATCTAATCTGCACTATAAAGTCAAAGGCATACCTTATCATGCTATTCATTCAACAAATATAATTAATAAATCAGATAGCTGGCTGGCCAGTACAAATAAATAATTAGAATAAAGCTAACTGGATTTGTTAGGTCAAGCCAGTTATATCTTTTATGAAATAAATGTCAACAAAGTTAGCCATACATCATCCATTACTCCACCACATTTTATTATGAAAAGTTTTGCACATATATGTAAAACTGGAAAGAATTGTACAATGTTCATTTGCATACTCACAATTTAGATTAAAGTTGATCATTTCCCTTATTTGCTTCTCTCACTCTCTTTTTAAAACATTTGAAAGCAAGTTGCAAACAACATCCTTTGACATGGATATTCTGTTTGGATAAGCCCAGCCAGGTGCCTTAGAGAATGTCCCACATGTTTAACCAGCCATTTAAAAAAACAGTAATCTGAGAACACGAATAGCCTCAGCAATCTTAAGAAAGAAGAATAAAGGGGGAGGTATCACACTTCCTGATATCAAGCTATACTACAAGGCCATTGTACTCAAAACAGCCTGGTACTGGCATAAGAACAGGCACATAGACCAATGGAACAGAACGGAGAACCCAGAAATTAACCCACAGCTCTATGGACAACTGATATTTGACAAAGGAGGTAAGGGCATACAATGGAGTAAAAACAGCCTCTTCAACAAATGGTGTTGGGAAAATTGGACAGCTACCTGCAAAAAAATGAAACTAGATCACCAGCTTACACCACTCACAAAAATAAACTCAAAATGGATAAAAGACTTAAATGTAGGCCGTGAAACCATAAACATCTTAGAAGAAAACAGGCAGTAAGCTCTCTGACATCTCTCGCAGTGAAATATTTGCTGATTTATCTCCACGGGCAAGGGAAATAAAAGACAGGATAAACAAATGGGACTATATCAAACTAAAAAGTTTTGCACATGGCCCTGGCCGGTTGGGTCAGCGGTAGAGCGTCAGCCTAGCGTGCGGAGGACCCGGGTTCGATTCCAGCCAGGGCACACAGGAGAAACGCCCATTTGCTTCTCCACCCCTCCACCGTGCCTTCTCTCTGTCTCTCTCTTCCCCTCCCACAGCCAAGGCTCCATTGGAGCAAAGATGGCCCGGGCGCTGGGGATGGCTCTGTGGCCTCTGCCTCAGGCGCTAGAGTGGCTCTGGTTGCAACATGGCGACGCCCAGGATGGGCAGAGCATCGCCCCCTGGTGGGCAGAGCATCGCCCCATGGTGGGCGTGCCGGGTGGATCCCGGTCGGGCGCATGCGGGAGTCTGTCTGACTGTCTCTCCCTGTTTTCAGCTTCAGAAAAATGCAAAAAAAAAAAAAAAAAAAAAGTTTTGCACAGCCAAAGACAATAAGAACAGAATAAAAAGACAAACTACACAATGGGAGAACATATTTGACAGTACTTCTGATAAGGGGTTAATAACCAAAATTTATAAAGAACTTGTAAATCTCAACACCAGAAAGACAAACAATCCAATCAAAAAATGGGAAAAAGAAATGAATAGACACTTCTCCAAAGAGGAGATACAGATGGTCAATAGGCATATGAAAAAATGCTCAACATCACTAATCATTAGAGAAATGCAAATTAAAACCACAATGAGATATCACCTCACACCAGTCAGAATGGCGCTTATCAACAAAACAACACAGAATAAGTGCTGGCGAGGATGTGGAGAAAAGGGAACCCTCCTACACTGCTGGTGGGAATGCAGACTGGTACAGCCTCTGTGAAAACAGTATGGAGATTCCTCAAAAAATTGAAAATCAAACTGCCTTTTTACCCAGCCATCCCACTTTCAGGAATATACCCCAAGGACACCATAGAACTGTTCCAGAAGGAGAAATGCACCCCCATGTTTATAGCAGCATTGTTCACAATAGCGAAGATCTGGAAACAGCCCAAGTGTCTGTCAGAGGACGAGTGGATTAAAAGCTTTGGTACATATATACTATGGAATACTACTCAGCCATAAGAAATGATGACATCAGATCATTTACAATAACATGGATGGACCTTGATAACATTATACAGAGTGAAATAAGTAAATCAGAAAAAACTAAGAACTATATGAACCCATATATAGATGGGACATAAATATGAGACTCAGAGACATGGGCAAGAATGTGATGGTAACAGGGAGTGGGGTGGAGGGGTGGGGAGGGGGCGAGGAAGGAGAGGGAGGGGTGGGGGGAGGGTAGGGGCACAAAGAAAACCAGATAGGTGATGGAGGACGATTTGACTTTGAGTGAGGGGTATGCAGCATAATCAAAGGTCAAAATAATTTGGAGATGTTTTCTTGGAACATATGTACCCTAATTTATCAATGTCACTGCATTAAAATTAATAAAAATAAGATTAAAAAATGAAAAAAAAACAGTAATCATAATAAATATCCAAAGAAAGTCACATACTCAAGCCTGACATTCTTAAATATTGTTAAAATGAGCAGAAATCTGACCTTGATTGTTCTCCACCTAGTCCTCCAATTAGTTTTGAGGCTCTTTCAAGTTTTTTAGCACAGAGTTCCACCTGGTCTTCTAAACGAGCCCTTTCCTCATTTTTCTCAGAAAACACTGTTTGTAAATTTTCCAAATGATGTTCAACTTCAGCCAGTTCTGCTCTCTTCTGATTCAGCAGCTCCATTGTCTCAGCTAAGGATTTCTGAGCTTCTGCTAAGCGGGCTTTCTTAGGAGCCACTACCTGTTTGAGAACAATGTATGCAGCTGTGGTGTGTACCCTGTAAAACTGACATCTCACATAATTCTTTACAGATATTATGGATTAAAAATGTTTATTATTATACATACACTTGTTACTTATAATAAATTATACAAAATAAATATTTTGCCTTAAATCTTACATATTTTATATACAAATAAAATATAAATATTATGTAAAATATATAAATCATTTTGGACTATCACACTATATATATTTATCATATATAAAATGGATAAATTATCGTGGGCTAACAAAATGTCACAATATGTAGCAAAAATAACACAATATACCAAAACATCTCTGCTGCCCAAAACAGAGAAAACATGGAAAAGAATTATAAATGCTTAAAATAGATAAATGTGGGATTTTGTTGGCGGTGGTGGTGGTTTTTTGTTGTTTGTTTTGGTTTGGTTTATTCTTTGCATTTCCAAGTCTGTGATCTTCTTCCCAACCAGGTGAGGCATACATTTGCCTCGACAGAATACAAAAAAAAAAGAAAAAGAAAGCCTGATATCCAGTTTTAGTACCAAAATTGAATTTTCCTCAACAAATCTTGAAAAGCCAATTTTTTTTTGCAAGAAAAAGGATTTTTTAAAGTTCTAATTTTATTATGCTTATTAGAATGTCAAGAAAGGGGTTTGCCGCGGAGGACCCGGGTTTGATTCCCGGCCAGGGCACACAGGAGAAGCGCCCATTTGCTTCTCCACCCCTCCGCCGCGCTTTCCTCTCTGTCTCTCTCTTCCCCTCCCGCAGCCAAGGCTCCATTGGAGCAAAGATGGCCCGGGCGCTGGGGATGGCTCTGTGGCCTCTGCCTCAGGCGCTAGAGTGGCTCTGGTCGCAACATGGCGACGCCCAGGATGGGCAGAGCATCGCCCCCTGGTGGGCAGAGCGTCGCCCCCTGGTGGGCGTGCCGGGTGGATCCCGGTCGGGCGCATGCGGGAGTCTGTCTGACTGTCTCTCCCCATTTCCAGCTTCAGAAAAATGAAAAAAAAAAAAAAAAAAAGAAAGAAAGAAAGGGGTTTGCCAAGCAATATAGAAACAGACTTATGATACAGAGAAGAGACTGACACCTATGAGAGGGGTGGGAGGTCGGTGGACTGGATGAAAAAGGTGAAGGAATCAAGCAACCCAAATTGGTATTTGCAAAATAGCCACAAAGATGCAGATAGCAGCATAGAGAATATAGTCACTAATGTCGAGAAAACGGGGTATGGGGCCAGGTGAGTGCATGGGTCAGCTAGGGGTGACCACTCTGTAAAGTACATGATTTTCCAGCCACCTTGTTGTACATCTGAAACTGGTATGTAATGAAACTGGATATGAACTGTGATTTTAAAAAATGGGGTTTGCAACTTTATTTTTTGAGTGTACTATAAGCCATTTGTAGAAAGAATTTTAAAGATGACCAAAGAGAGTGTGTGAATTTAAAAGAAGGGAGACCTAAGTCTTCTGCCATGAATGAAGCTGAAAGCAAAGAGAAAGGAGGGAGGCAAGGTATCAGACCCAAATGTTCCACTTTCTCTCATATGGGCTGAAACCCTGAAGGGTTAAATAAGCAGATAAAAAGTGGAAAGCTCCACTTTCTACTTTTGATTTTGGAGACCTTGCAGGATACCTCCTTTAACATGAGACAGCTGCATCAGCATTAAAATGGCAGTCTGGAGATGTAGAGTGGGAAGTCAGGAAAGAACCTGAATGTTTTGCCTTCTCTGCTTTATAGAAAGGATCCAGAAGATTCCACACTCTGTGGGTTGAGAACTTGGAGACCTACTATAATGTAAGACTACTATGGGAAGGGACAATATGTTCAATGGAAGGACATCCAAGATAAAATTAATTTTATTTCTTTAGCAGGTATATATAGGTTTACTCCACTGAAACTAACAAAGTTCCAGTTCTCTTCAGGCACATGTACCTTATTAGGAATATCTTCCCAACTGTTACAGCTTGATCATTCAATCTATGATCTGAGATTGTTCTAAGCACATGCTACCATAGATTTTTACCTGCCCTTTTGTTTATCTTTCCTGCTTCTCTATTTAGAATTCTGCAAGCTGTAAAAGACAAGCCAGTGTTTTCCTGGTCCTCTGCTAGCCCAATTTACAAAATGCTCTTAAACCATTCTCTGCTCTCCCAGGAATTTGTCCCCACAGTGTACTCCATAAAAGGTTCCCTATCAAGGCAGGCCATTGCTTTAGAGGCTCTTCCCATGCTCTGCCTCATAACCCTACTTGGATGTTCTTACTTCTAACCCATTGAGTTAATTTTTTAATCTGCCACTTTGCCCTTAAAGTTTTGGATTGTTTCTTGTTTCTTCCCATTCTCATCAAACTCTAATTCTCCTTTGCCCAGGTCCCTATGGGTATATAGGTCATTCTGTCCAATTTCAGAGATCATCCCTATTCCCACGCACTACTACTCATACTAGCTCCAATTGGGTTATATCACATACAAGTATTCTCTTCATCTAGTAGGTACTCAATGTCTGGTGTTTATCCTGTAGCAGGACAAGTTATTTTTGTTAGCACTTTTAGAAAAGTCTTAACTAGTGAACATATGCATAGATTTAAATTTCTGTGAATATTTCAATAGAAAATGGATGTGCTGACCCTCAAAATACCTTTGCAACTCTGTCATAGACTTCCATAGCCATGATCCATTTACACAGACCCTCAGCCGCAGAAGAAGCTTTAGCAACCTTAGGGGGGTCAAATTCAGGGTTTGTTAAATATTCACCACGAATCTTCTGCATAACAGTCACCTACACAACAAAGATTAGGTCTTAAAATTTCAATATATAAAACACAATTATAGGATGAAAACATAATTATACATAATAAAAAATTTTGTATAAAAAAGTTATGTTGTCTTTAAAAACCAGTCAGTACTTTGAGACCATTTTAAAATAGGCATAAGAGATTCTAAGATGGTCACAGAGTAGGCAGATGTTACAACAGCCACCTCTCAGGACCAAATTGGATTACAAGTTAATTTAAGAACAACCATTGCAAAAAACCAACTTTGGATGAAACAAAGAGGACTCTACTATAACCAAGGATCACAGAAGAACCCACACCGAGTCTTGTAGGAAGTGTAAAGACGCAATGGGGGCTGCCCCGTTCCCAGGAGCGAGGGGCGGTGGACTGCCCAGAAGGACTCTCACTGCAGGGAGAGGGACCCTGAAAGGTGGGGTGCCTCAGCCCCAGGCCCAGAGCCCCAGCTTGGAGCACCAGTGACTGGAAGAGGCAAACAGACAGCACTGAGCAGTGAAAAGAGCAGGGTTTCTGTCTGCAGGGGGGAGACAGCTTTTGGAGTGGCAGATTCAGCCTTAAAGGGCCTGCATAGAAAATCTCGCTTGTGGCTACTTGCCTAGGGCTCCAGGGGCGGGAGAGCTGAGAAGACTGGAGTTGCAGGAGGAAAGTGTAAAGTTGGAGGCACAGGGAGAGAAATAGTGATGGTGACCAGAACACCTGTGCTGAGTCATTCTCCAGGGCTAAAGTGGACATATACAGAGGAGGAGCAATCCCTTTGTCCTGCCCAGTCTGGGGAAAGGCAGCTGCCCCACCCCTGGGAATCTCTCCATATGCAGCCAGTGGAAAGGCTCCTTCAGAAAGGCGAAGAGCAGGGGGCAGGTCAGTGACTCAGATTTTCGGTGAGACCTGAGCTACACCTCCCCCCTCCACTGCTGAGAATGGCCCCAACCCTGGAGAACTGGTAGGCAGGCCATACCTCTGGAACACAGAGGCCACACCCTCTGCACTCTTGTGGCAACACCCTACTGAGATATGTAAAAAAAAGTCTGGATAGAGTGACAACTGGGACCAAAGAGCAAACCACGCCCACTGCCCCCCACACTAATTTCTGGAGTTCCCTGCTGGGCCCAGCGAGTAGCTAGCAACAGGAGGGAACAGAAAGAGAAAATCAGATGGAATTCAGACTTTCCTGAGGCTCACCTTGCTGGAGAGAAATAAAATTCGGGTATCCAGCAGAGGTTGAGGGATTAGGCCCTGGAGTAGGAGCCACATTCCTTGTACTGAGCTACAGCCCAAGAGACCTCTGAAGTAGAGGGTCCCACTAACATCGTAGTCCCAACCTCAGCTTCCCTAATGCAACAAATTAGCAATCTGTGCAGGAGTAGATTAGGTGAGGCCAATTGGGCCCACACTATAGTCTTTCACCAGAGGGTTCTGGAAAGATGAGGCAGCTGCAAGAGGAGCTGGAACAGCTGAAAAGCAGAGGCAAATCTTTCAGAGCTTGCAGCTCATACAGAGCTGCTGATAGCTCTAAGCAGGAGGAAGCTGATTCTTATGGACATGTTGGCCCCTCTCACACTACAGAGACAAAAAAACAACCCACACAAATAGCAAGAAGAGCAGCAGCTGATGACAAGTAACCCATAATAGATTATAAACAACATATGATGCCAACCCAAGAAGATCTAGAACCAACACAATTGATAGTTGGAAGCAGAAAACTTAAACCCTAGACTCAAGCTACTTATTCAAACAGCACACCCAAAGAAGGAATCTATATACAGAAAAAATGGGAAGACAGAGAAATGCAACCCAAATGAATCAACAAAAGAAATCCCCAGAAAAATATCTGAATGAGATGGAAGTAACCTAATTACTGGATGCAGAGCTTAAAATAATGGTTGTTAGGATGTTCAGAGATCTTAGAGCAATAATGGATAACAAAATGAGCACCTAACTAAAGAGGTAGCAAGCATCAAAAAGAACACTGAAACCATAAAAAAGAATCAGTCAGAAATGACAAGTACAATATCAGAAATAAAGACTACACTAAAAGGAATTAAAAGCAGGCTGGATGAAGCAGAGTATCAAATCAGTGAGGTAGAGGACAAGATAAATGAAAGCACAAAGCAGAGCAGCAAAAAGAAAAGAGGCTCAAAAGTCTGAGAAAACTAAGAGAGCTCTGTGACAATATGAAGAGAAACAACATCCGCATCATTGGGGTTCCTGAAGGAGAAGAGAAAGAATAAGGGATAGAGAACCTGATTGAAGAAATCATAGCTGAAAACTTTCCTAAATTGATGAAGGAAAAAGTTACTCAAGTTCAAGAAGCACAGAGTCTCCCATTAAAGAGGAACTCAAAGAGGGCCTACACCAAGACACATCATAATTAAAATACCAAAATTAAGAGATAAAGAAAGAATACTACAGGTGACGAGCAGCAGTTCATTTTTAATTGTTGTATAGTATTCCATTGAATGAATATTTCACATTTTAAAATATCTTGTCTACTGTTAGTGGATATTTTGGGTTGTTTCTGATATTTGGCTATAAAGCTACTAAATGAGTTTTCTTCTCTTTATATATCGTATATTTGTGGGCATAAACACTGATTTCTTTTGGGTATGTATCCATGAGTGTAATTGTATAGCTAACTACCATAATACATTGGGGGATACTGACTGAGAGAGGGCACAAAGGTGTCTTCTAGAATGCTAAATGTATACCCCACCTCTATCTGGGTGGTTACTACACTGGTAAAAATTAATTGAGAAGCATGCTTAAGATCTGTGCATTCTACTGTGTATAAGAAGTGATACTTCAATAAAAAGGTAAAATTTAAAAAAAAAAGAAAGAATACTAAAAGCTGTAAGAGAAAAGCAGTCAATTACCTACAGAGGAGCCCCTATAAGGATGACATCTGACTTTTCAACAGAAACACTAGAAGCCATAAGGGAATGGCAAGAAATATTCAAAGTAATGCAAAACAAGAGCCTACAACCAAGACTTCTTTATCCAGCAAGGTTATCATTTAAAATTGAAGGAGAAATGAAAAGCTTCCTAGATAAAAAAAAAAAAAATCCTCAAGGAATTCATTACAACTAAACCAATGCTGCAAGAAATGTTAAGGGGCCTGCTGTAAACCGAGCAAAGGAAAGAAAAAATATCTAGAAAAAGAGGAATGTAGATTTAAAGAATAAAATGGCAATAAACAACTACATATCAATAATAACCTGAAATGTAAATGATTAAATGCTCCAATTAAAAGACATAGGGTAGCTGAATGGATAAGAAAACAGGACCCATTCATATGCTGCCTACAAAAGACTTACCTCAGAACAAAAGATACACACAGTCTGAGAGTGAAGAGATGGAAAAAAGTATTTCATGCAAACGGAAAGGAAAAAAAGCTGGAATAGCAATACTTATATTTGACAAAATAGACTTTAAAACAAAGACTATAGTAAGGGATAAAGGTCACTCCATAATGATAAAGGGAGCAATCCAACAAGAAGATATAACCATTATAAATATCTATGCACCTAATATAGGAGCACCTAAATATATAAAGCAGATTTTGATTGACATAAAGGGCGAGATCAACAGCAATATAATAACAGGGGATAGGAATGGAATAGAGGTAGAGGCAGGGTCAAAGGGACCAGAGGGAAAGGGGAAGAGAGGATGGGATAAGAGAGGGGAAAGGGATTAGTGAAATTATGTATACATAACACAGAGACAAAGAGAGCACAAAGCAAATCCTGGAGGGAAGGGCAGAGGGCTTTGGGGGGAGAGGACAAACGGGGTGTCAAGAGGAACACGGGGGTGGGGGGAGAGGGAGATATATCCGATAGGACACTTGAATCTATTTAAACACAATAAATTTTTAAAAAATAAAATAGGCATAATTGTAGCAGAAGCACAAGTCATTTGTGAACAAAATATGCAAAGTATTACAGATAGTGAAGCAAAATGTTTCTTCTAAAAAAATAAAGACTTCTGCAAGTTGAGAAAACATGAACACAAGAGAAAAAGACAATTTAACATTAATAAAGTTCAAATGAAAAAGAATGCATTATACTTTGTTTCACATAAACTTGTGTATCATATTTATTGATAAACTATGACAAAATGACACTTAGAGAACTCTTTCATGTCAATAATACACTAAAATATCAATTTATTAAATGACTGTCAAGGTCTGAAAGAAGAGTGGGTCTATGCATTATGAGAATTTATAAAATAGTCATTAACAAATAGAATGTTCCATTATTTTTTATTTTAATCCAAAATGGACTATCTTCTTATGTTTTAAATAGTATTATATAATGTAAAAGATCTTGTATATCTTAACAAAGTTACATTTACAAAAAAAAATCCAATGAAACTCACTGGAATGTTGTCCTTGTCATATTCTTTCAAATCTCTTAAGAAATTCATATCTCCCAGAAGTTTTTTGCTAGGTCCCCAGTAATCTAAAATCTATAAATAAAAATTTTCAAACTTATTATATGTACAATTAAAGATGCTCACTATATTTCTCCTTGAATTTTTAGATATATTTCCAGAGAAACTATATACTTTTAAAATACCATCTTTCATCTTCTTGGAAATAAAGAGACTCCTCTCCAAGAGCGTGTTATACAACTCAAATATTTAAAATATGAACTTATATATTTATTATAAAAATTAAACACTGAAAGGCCAATTATATGATTATTTTTCTTTAGAAAACAAGAAACGCAATTAGCATAAACATCATTACAATTTTATACAAAAACATATTTTTATTATTTCACTTTTACTTTCCTTTATTCTTAACTCTTTCAAACCAGAAAGGTAGAGATATAGACTGAAAGTTTGTGTTCCCTTCCCCTAAAATTCACATATGAAAGCCTAATCGCCAATGTAATAGTATTTGGGTCTTTGGAAGATGATAAGGTCAGGAGTGGGATTAATGTCCTTATAAAGCAGACCTCAGAGAGCTCCTTTTCTCTTCCACCATGTGAGGACAGCAAAAACACAGTCATCTATAAACCAGGAAGTGGACTCTCACTAGACATGAAACCTACCAGAACCTTGATCTTGGACTTCCCAGACTCCAGTACCATGATAATTAATTTCTATTGTTTCTAAGCCACCAGTCTATGTTATTTGTTATACAGATCAAATGGACTAAGACAGGTAGCAAACATTTTTCTAATAAACAAGCTACCCAGGCTCCCCAAATGAAATAAAGAAAACAGAAAGACAAAGATTATACATTGCTCTGCCAGTTAAAAGTTAAGCACAATTATAAATTGTACTAATGAAAGATATTAAACAACTAGCTGAATATTCTTTTTCCTACTTCCAGAAGCCTGATGGGGGGGTATATGTAGTGTGTAAGTGTAAGTGTGAGTATATAAAAATAAATTCGTAAGAGAAAAGCCTATTTATTTTCTTTATTATCTCAAAAAAGGAAAGAATGACCCCCCCAAAAACCCTAATTTTCCAGTTCAGGGATTCAAACCTAGGTATTATAAAAAACCTGAAAAGAAAATAAATCTATAACTTTAGCTTAGAATGGATGCTATATGTTCTTTTTTAAGGGATATGGCCTTGAATAATAATTATCTATATCAGCTAACATTTATTGTGAACTTAATGTGAAGCTTTATATATAAGAGCTTTATATGTATTCATCTAATCCTCACATTGATTTTATGAGGCAGGTACTATGATAACCTTGTTTTTACAGAATCTCATAGAGATTAAGCATCTTGCCCAATGTCATATTGCTAATGAGGCTGGGATTCCTGAAAATAGACATTCTGGCTCAGAGCAGATGGTTTTAACAACTTCACTATATTGTACACAGTAGAATTTTGAATGCTCAGAAACAACACCTATGTGGTTATATTTCAGATTCTTGAGAATCTTAACTGAAAAAGCACAGGAATCTTAGTGTTCATTCAATCCTATCCTTATGATAGTGGGGAATCCTGCATAGACAAAAAAGGAGATGGAATCAATCAAACCCACATTTTTCTGATGCTATCCTGCCTTAGCTTCACCCTGGAATAAATATAGATAGTGTTTTCCATAATTTATTCTGAATCCACTCAATCTGGAAAATAATGTTTTTTCCCTGGACTGGGTACTGTTGACATTTAATTTGATAGTTGCTGTAAAGTGTTCTGTACATTCATTAATTCAATTCAAATCTGTGTCTAGTTATTACCTTGCCTCCAGTTCCTGAAGTATCTGAAATTTTTTCTGGTTTTATATCTTTCATGACACAAACAGCAGCCATAACTAGTTTAACACCAGATGGAGGATTCTTCATCGATTTCACAATTGTAATGTCAGCTGGCTAAATCAAAAGAAAACAGCTTATCTTCAGAATAGTTTATTGCTAAATAATGAGTTTTTAAAGTAATGCTGGAGAATTAGTGTAAAAGCAATAGAGAAAAGTAACAATTTTCATCAGAAATTATAATTGTTTTTGCTTTGCATAGCTATGAAAGAATTAACAATAGAGAACTTAAACACAGGTTAAAAGCAATAGTTCTCAAACATCTGGTAGATTATAGATCCTTACAAGAATATAATAGCTATAAACCCTCCAGAAAAAAATGTTTTTGCACACAAACAAAATTTGTATGTAATCATATACCAAGTCCACACATAGAACCCAGGTTAAGAACCCTAATTCAGACAAAAACTTAATTCTGTATTTCCTCATATGTAATATTAATTTTACCAGCCCCACCCCCATGAAAAAAGAGGTAGGGATCAATTCTGAACTAAAAAAAAAAAAGATACATATTGTTATGACAGACACAATAGATTCACTTATTTATTTATTATCCACTCCAATATCCTTCTGACCTCCTTTGCAGTTGCTAGAAAGCTAAGATCTATATATTTTAGTTTCTTATGCAGCTAGTTTTGGAAGGTCATTAGGATCCACCATCAGTTCACTTGAATGATACTAGAATTCAGACTGCATAAGTGGGGAGATAGACACAGTGTAAGGCACCTGTTTGCTGATATGGATTGTGGTAGAGACTGTGTAGCTCTGTGAAGAAGGCTCTGCAAGCTTCTTACTCAGAGGGATCATTCCTCTGACAGACTGCTCACGCAGTTTGGCTTTGTGAGTCACTCCTGGCAGCTCAGCCTATGATCTGTTTCTTCAGCTCTTCCAACAATTCTGTAATCCATTTGTAAAATTTCCTAAAGAGACCTGCCGTTTTATACTAAATTGAAATAATTTTCTTTGTAACTGAACCCTATAGAAATCAATTCTCTTCTCTGCAACTCCTTAAGTCATATCAAAAACAGTATTTGATATCAAGAATGGTGCAAGCAACAGACTCACAATGAAAGAACTTAATATTGATTAGATTCAGTAACTGGCAGGGATTGAAGGCATCAAGAATTTTGTGAGTTTCAGAGACTGGAGTGCTGAAAGCCCATGGTACACAGTGATAAAAACAGTTATTTAGATTAATGCTCAAGCTTATCTGGAATGGAGTGCTTATTTAAAACAAGGCTTTGTCAGAATGGGTGGCTGTTGTGATAAATGTCTAAGGAGAGCATGAAGAAAGACCATTGGGTAGAGTGTGGCTTTTAAATGTGCCAAAGAGCCCACAGGTAGAAAATAATAAGCTCAGGGCTTTAAATTCCTGGCTAACAGCATCCTGAGAGTACTAGGAAGTTTCTATAAATGCCCTAAAATAATCTCATGTTCTACAATTACAAGGCTGATGTAACTGAAAATCAGATAGAATTTGCTCCTGTGAGATGTTGAATTACCCATAGATTGAACTCACTATCTTGTCAGGTTGCTTACATGACAGTTCGGGCACTGATTAGGAAAGAAGACAAAAAATGAGGTCTGAATATCCTGAACTGCCTTACTACACTGGGGCCTCCCTAGTCAACAAGAGCTACCTCTCCTGCTCTGTTTGGTGATGAGCTTGTTCTAGTCAGCCCTCCTGATCCACGTATGGAAGTACTTTGGCCTCTTGGACACTGTTGGTTTCATTCATTTTCATTGTAATATCCTGAACAAAAATTATAGATAAAATATGAAAAGAAAAAATAAGATAATATATCAAAGAGGAATTGTTAAGAGTCAAGTTTCATTTGACTGGACAAAAACAATATAATACCACCCACTGAAATAGAACTACACCTAATTAACTAAGGACCTGTACACAATTTTACTTTGTTGATGAAACACAAGGTAGCCAATTCAAATGCTTGCCTTCAGTGTATCCAGTGCAGACAGAGCTGCTTCCAAGGCTGGGATCGCCTCTGCTAAGTCACTTTCACACTCATTTTTCAGAACTTGAGCTTCTTCAGCCTTTCCACTGGCTATCTCTTCATCCAACTTCACAAACTTTCTTTTTGCTTCTACTTGTGCTGACTCTATCTCAATAACCTAAAGAAAAGACAGAAAGAAAAAACAAAGACAATTTCTCAAATATCCTACTGCTTTCTTCCTTCTAAAGACAAAAGAATGTTTGAAAACTAAGGAATCCAACATATCGTTTTGAAGGGTAGAAGGGCCCAAGATAAAATGAAGGTAAATGCAAATACATGTAACCTAATTTGGTAATGGACTTCCCACCTCCCTTCAAAAATAAAAGATACCACATGGACCTGAAGAGATAGCCAATCAATAGAAAAGGGTAAAGTCCCTAAGATGTAGGGGCAAAAATTAAGGTTTGTTTTCAAAGCTAATTTAACATATTTCAATTATTTTCTGACATCAATTAAAAAACATTCAGGATACTCTACCTGCATCATATGTGCATTTTCAATTTTAGCTTCCTCCAATTTGGGCTGTAACTGAACAAGCTCCTTTTTCATTTCACCAACCTAAATAGACAGTTCATCAATAAGTTTTCATAGCTACAATTGCTACAGAAGCCAAAAACAGAAAGCAAAACTTCAATGTATCATAAGATATTTGGGCCAGAAAATCTAAACTTTTTCTTCCTGCTGTTTACACTGTAAAAAGTCATGAGAGGGTGGCTAATTTTCTTCACAAAGTACTTTACCGTCCTAAGTATATGACAGGGCAGTGAGAGAACGCAGCTGCCATGAACGAAAAGAAGATAGAAAGAAGGTGGCAGCTCAGGGCATCCCTGCTGTCCTATGTGCGTGGTATATGGACCATGCATATGAACCACCCAAACCTCCATTGCGTACATTGAACTAATGCTACTAAGCATTAGTAGCACTTGACTCATTTTTAAAAACTTCAATCTTATATTTTACCAGCTATTAAAATAAAAAGTCAGCCCATACTTACTATATTCTTTCCAAATTCCAAAAAATTAAAAATAAAAGATATATTTGAATCTGTGTGGTCTGGGCAACCTAATAAACTTCTCTGAAACCCACTTTACTTACTTATTTATCTGTAAAATCGAGATCATAAAAGTTTCTACTTTATGGACTTGTTATGAGGAATAATTGAATGAATGAATGCATGTGAAATATACAACACAGTGCCTGGCAAATTATATATCGTCAATAAATTGTAGCTCTTGTTGTTTTTATTTTTACATTTCCTATTATATATTACCATTTTGAGCAACTCATCAAATTTACCTGAGACTCAGCAAAAGCTAGTTTGTCAAGTCCATTCACGTATTGTTGTTTTGCTTTCATAATAGCTTCTCGCCTTGTAGTCAAAAGCTGTTGAAATGAGGCAATGAGTTCAAGATAAGAAGTAGCAGTCACATAGTTATGGCGTCCTAACTCATGCAAGAACCTAAAAGAGAGGCAGATGACATATTTTAGTTTAAGTAATAGGCTTCACAAAGTAAGAGGTAAATTCAACATAGCATCAACAACAAGCATTTAAGAATAAAGGTTAATTTTAATTAGAGGCTGCTGAGTACTTGAACTCCATAGAGTTTAATAATTCTACATATAGGCACATCCAATTTCTTGTCTGCAAAAATATCAAATAGCAATGATGTATTTAAGAAGCACATATCAACAAAGATGTGTATCAAAGGTAAACTACAGTAAGAAAGATATAGGCCTTTTACATGTTTGATAAGCCAGGAAGATTTAACCCTGAAGGGACTCAAGATATTGTGTAAGCTAGGCAAGTATAGTAGGAAAGAGAACTGCAGATAGGATAGTAAGAATGAGTCACCATTCTTTACACAAGTGTGTCGCAAGTGTGTCACATGTCAGCTGAGTAGGGTATGGCCAGAAGTATGAGACATGGAAGCTATGGAAGCAATGATGTTTCATGGCAAGTATGTAGGCTAGAACCTACTTCTTGGTGCAACCGTCCAAGCCAGCCATACTAGTTGGCTGTATGACTCTAGCTATGGATAGGCAATATACTGTATTATGTAGTGATATGAGCCCTTGGGCTTATGCATCTTTGCAATGAAGATCTCAGAGATTAACAAAGTTAATAGAGATATGTTTGAAGTATCCACAGCCCACCAACCAGCTCCCCTTATCTGAGAACTTCTTTCTACCCATTGCTCCAGCAGCAATGTTTGTTCTATGAAACTTGCCACCCTGACCATAGCTGATCAGGGTTGGACACTGGACACAAACAAGGCTAATCACATTTTGGAACAAATTTGAAACAGGGAGTTGGAAACAGCCAGTCTCTGCCTATAGCTGTTGGAATTGTATGGAATTACAAAAAGTAAACTTAAAAATCAAGAAGCAGCCAGTTTCCTCCACATGTACTGAAAAGTAGAAAATTCCATCTGCAAAGAGAAAGAAGAAAATAGATGCCCAGACAGAAAGAGGAATAAGAAATGGATGAAAGGTGTTTCTGGTTTTAGAATGGTTTTCTAACTCCTGCTTCCAGTCACTTCTGAGATCCAGCTGTATTCTTTCCCTCAAGCTTTGTGAGATATCTCTGTATCTTTATAATAAATTCCTGCTTTTTATTAAAGCTAGATCAAGTAGCTTTCTATAACTTGCAAGCTGATGGTCTTAACTAATTAAATGATCAGAGAGATCTTGAAAACATAGAAACCCTATTAAAATTTTGGGCTTTCACAGAAAAATGCTTGGAAATATAGGACATTATTGTAATTAAAAATATTAACCTTTTTGAAAGATCCATAATAGAAGTGTGAAAGTGTTTGCAGATTGGAACTATTTCTTGTCGTTCAACCTCAGTAAGTTCCAGTGTTTCCAAGAATTTTACAGCTACCAGCTCAAGGGCATCTTCGGGCCATGGCTAAAAATAAGAAAAAGAAAAACTTATGAAATTTAAGGTGAATATTTCTACTCCTACTATGTAAGTTAAGTGTCTTCTATATAAGAAGAATTTGGAGTTGAGAAATTAAGCCTTAATGGAGAAAACAGAATTAGGGGGATTGAGGTCACAAGTAAATTTATGAAAGATCTAATACATATATGTTCACATGCCCAAATTGAAGCTAATACAATATAAAGAAAAGGTCAATGATATTTTTCATTTTAAGGTATATTTTACTGCTTTCTTTACTCTTCTACTTGGATGTACAGGCACCCCAAATTTAGTGTGACAGTGGCGGAGGTTGCTAGTTGCTCATCTAATATCTATTAGCCTTTTTTCCTAAGGACTCCAATTATATTCCAGGTGTTAATATGCCCAGCCACAAAAGTACATTTCCTAGACTCCCTTGCAATTCAGAGTGGTACAGACATATATGCAGTTGTTGGGTAAAGATTTTGGGAAAGGCTCTTCAGAGGGTTACCTCAAGGTGGTATGTATCTTTTTTGCTTTTCCATTATTCTAATTCTTGCCTTGAACACAAGATGTGACAGTTGGAGCTCCAACAGCCAACTTAGACCATAAGATGACTTTGAGGTTGGAACCACATGCTAAGGATAGTAAAGCAGAAAGAACTTGGGATTCTGATGACCTTAAGCCACAAAGCCCTGGTCAGTTTATCTTTAGAATTTGTTCTATAACAGAGGGAAAAACCCTATGCATTGAGTTTGGGATTCTGTCACAAGAAGCCCATCACAAATTCTGAACTGTTGCTACATGCAAAGCTGAACTTTCTATTTTCTTCCCCACAAATTTGCTGTTTCTTCTCCAGTCTTTCCTGTCTCTGTTTTTCCTGGAATATGCCAAACATGCTTCTGCCTCTGGGCCTTTGAACATCTGTTTACTCTGACTACAACCCTCCTTACCTAGGACTCCCCATGGTTTCACCTCTTTGTTCAAATGCCAACTTATTGGCAAGGTCTTCCCAGAGCACTCTTCCTAAAACTGCATTTCTCCCTTCATTATAACTCCCCTTATCCTGAGGGGTTTTTTTTAGTACTTAGAGATATCTGATACATATTTATTTATTTATTTATTTGCTTATTTTCTGTCCCCCCACCACTAAAATATAAAGTCCATGGAAATGAGGACTTTGTTTTTTTCACCACTGTTCTATTTAATACCTAAAATAG
Organism: Saccopteryx leptura; assembly: GCF_036850995.1. NCBI lineage: Eukaryota > Metazoa > Chordata > Mammalia > Chiroptera > Emballonuridae > Saccopteryx > Saccopteryx leptura. Next base: position 62,252,078 of record NC_089512.1, read on the forward strand.
AACTTGTCAATAAATATTTAAAATATTTATTTGATGAAATAATTTATGTTAAATGAGTAATTAAACTTCACTTGCTTATTAAAATATTTTATAAATTTCCTTTCAACAAGATGCTTGTAATTTTTTCCTTGTAAGCAGACAATATGCATTTTAAGATCAATTTTTTCAGTGTCTGACCCTCTTCCTAGTAAAATTCAAATTTTTTTTTTTTTTTTTTTTTTTTTTAAATTTCTGAAGCTGGAAACGGGGAGAGACAGTCAGACAGACTCCCGCATGCGCCCGACCGGGATCCACCCAGCACGCCCACCAGGGGCGACGCTCTGCCCACCAGGGGGCGATGCTCTGCCCCTCCGGGGCGTCGCTCTGCCGCAACCAGAGCCACTCTAGCGCCTGGGGCAGAGGCCAAGGAGCCATCCCCAGCGCCCGGGCCATCTTTGCTCCAATGGAGCCTTGGCTGCGGGAGGGGAAGAGAGAGACAGAGAGGAAGGGGGGGGGGGTGGAGAAGCAAATGGGCACTTCTCCTATGTGCCCTGGCGGGGAATCGATCCCCAGTCCCCCGCACGCCAGGCCGACGCTCTACCGCTGAGCCAACTGGCCAGGGCCAAATTCAAATTTTTTTGATCAAACACTCCATTGGTAAAAATATTTTAAGCACACACTACCAATGTATGCATATTTAATAATAGATTATACAGGCATTGGAAAAAGTAGGTTTATAGCTATGAGTATGCAAAACAGAATTTATTCTTACATATTTTTTCAACTGGAAACCTACTTTTGCCCACCCCTGTATACATGTGGTATTATTGTACTAATATATATTTTAAACCTTAGTAGAGGCTTCTAAAGATTTATTTAAGATCGGTACATTTTTGTAAAAGGCCAGAATAAGTGTCATATGGCTTATACATCACAAAAATATTACAGAAGTTCATCTTTGTGTTCCAGGGGTTTTGTTCTTAAATATCCTGCTAATCATGAAGATTTAATGATATCCGTTGTGACAGAAACCATCTTACTGTGTCTTCAAACAAAGGGTATATATTATCACATATGAGAAGAAGTTCAGAAGTAGGGTATTTCCACAATTGCTTCATTTAGAAGTTCAACTATGTCATTTAGTATTCAGCTTTTTCTTTCTTTCCTTTAAAAAAATTTTTAAAATGTATAGAGAGAGGAAGGAGAGAGAGACAGAAACATTTATCAGTTCCTGTATGTGCCCTGATGGGGGATTGGGCCAGCAACTTTTGCATATTGGGACGATGCTCTAATCAACCAAGCTATCCAGCCAGGGCACAGTTTTTTCTTTTTGTTCTATCATTCTCAGAGTTTGTCCCATCATGATGACAAGATGAATTTTGCAGCAGTGGACATTGCATTCTCTAGTCACCAGGCTGAGAGACAGAAAAGGCCTTTTCCTACCATGTAATACAAAACATAGAGTAAAAACAAAAACAAACAAAAATAAAACCCAAATAAACTTTTCCCTAAAACTAACTTTAACTCAGGACCCATTGGCAAGCAATGGGTCATGAATAGGCTCATGTATAAACCAATTAACAGTAATATTGAGAGTAATATAAACCAATATTGATTTCCAGCGGTTCTCAACCTGTGGCTTTAGGCGACCCCTGTGTTTTGGTCGTTCGACCCCTGCCGTGGTTGCGACCCACAGGTTGAGAACCGCTGATTTAGACTAATCAGGAACCAATCTACATAAAGGGTGATTTGCCAAACAAAATCTAAATCCTGTCAGCAAGGATGAGGTGAGTAGAAAATAACTATTGATAGATAACCAAGAGTATCCCCCATACCATCATGAACTGATATTGTAAGGCATGAGGTACCCTGGGGATAAGATTTATCATTTAAACAGTTGATATAACTTCACATTCCAAATAGCCTTCTGAAATTTGTATTTACCAGCATCTTGTCAGATCTTATTAAGTAGTCATTGTTTTTGTCTCATGATGTGACTAACACAGAGCTCAAGCTAGTTTATGTCATTCTCTTACTGTCCACTTATAATTGCATTATATCTTCACTTTTCAGTTCACTGCAGGAATCCCCCAGGATACCATGCATATCATCTATGAAACATGGCCATACAAATTGAGCAAGAATATCAATGTTAATCCTTATAAAATATTTCATACAAAGTGAATATTCCCATATCCCTGTTCTTATTCTCTGAATTGTTTTGGTACCCCAGTTAAGTGTACACACTACTTTGGAGACTAGAGCTCTATCAAAGAAGTCAATGCCTTCCTGATTGTGTGACACACAGTGATTGGCACTCACCTCCTGAGTTTCACAGACCCAGGCCCTAAACAAGGCCATCAGTTTCTCTGACATAGGTTCTACGTCCTCACTGCTTCACTGTAAAATCTTTATTCCACTCTGTCAACCACTTAATCTCCCTTTATCTATTTGCAACTCCCAGTTCCTTCATTTTTAAAATTCCCCAACAAGTAAGAATCACTTATAATAGAATAGAAAGTCTCATGATTACAAAAAAAAAAGGTATCTAAAAGTAGAATTACATGTATAATATTTCACAGACTCTGGCGGGTTGGCTCAGTGATAGAGCATGGGCCCGGCATGTGAATGTCCTGGATTTGATTACTGATCAGGGCATACAGGAGAAGCAATTATATGCTTTTTGACCCTTCTTCCCCTCCCTTCTTTCTCTTTCTTCCCCTCCCATAGCTGTGGATCCACTGGAGCAAGTTGGCACCCAGTACTGAGAATGGTTCCATAGCCTCACCTCAGGTGCTGAAATAGCTCAGTTGTCAAGCAATGGAGCAATAGTCCCAGATAGGTAGAGCATCACTTCCTAGTGAGCTTGCTGGGTGGACCCCGGTTGAGGAGCATGCAGGAGTCTGTCTCTCTACCTCCCCGCTTCTCACTTAAGAAAAATGAAAAAAGCCTCAGCAAGCAGACAGAGCATTGGACTGGGACATGGAGGACCCAGGTTCAAAACCCCGAGGTCGCCTGCTTGAGTGCAGGCTCATCAGCTTGAGTGCAGGGTTGCTGGCTTGAGCGTGGGATCATAGACATGACCCCATGGTCGCTGGCTTGAAGCCCAAGGTCACTGGCTTCAGCCCAAAGTAGCTGGCTTGAGCAAGGGGTCACTCACTCTGCTGTAGCCCCCCTGGTCAAGGCACATATGAGAAAGCAATCAACTAAGGAGACTAAGGAGCCACAACGAAGAATTGATGCTTCTTATCTCTACCTTCCTGCCTGTCTGTCCCTATTTGTCTCTCTCTCTCTCTCTCTCTCTCTCTCTCTCTCTGTCTCTGTCACACACACACACACACACACACACACACACAAAGATTTCACAAAAGAAAAACTCATGGTTGGACAAGCTTTCTTTGGCTTTGCTTTTGTGCTACTTAATAGAAGCAGTGTTAAGATATGGTTTGCATACAGCAAAATTGTTTCACATAACTTTTATTGTCATATATACACTAAAACATCCACTAGCTGAAACATATGTGCAGTCCTCAAACACGCAATGGACAAATAGGCAAAGGAGAATAAAACAAATTAGTATCAGAAATTTGTTTTTAAAAGAAATTATCCGAGGTCAATCAACAGTCCACATTCTATTGGACATAAAACAATTAAATAGAAGGCATCATAAGCTACTGTTCTCAAAAGCATAAATACTTAATGGTCTTACACAGGCAGTGATAATTTGCTGTAAGATTAAGTGAGGTGGCAGCCTTCATCATTTGGAGCTGGCATGACCAAAATTGCCACCCAGTTGATCTCCCTGTTTCTTGTTTTGCCCCACTCCAAATCATTTACCATATAGCCTCCATTTTTTTTTTTTTTAAATAAGAGGCAAGGAGATTCCCACATGTGCCCTGATCAGGATCCACCTGGCAACCCCCATCTGGGGCTGATGCTTACATCAACTGAACTATCTTTAGCACCCAGGGCCACACTTAAACCAACTGAGCCACTGGCTGCAGGAGGGGAAGACAAAGGTGAAAAAGTAGGGAAGAGAAGCAGATGGCTGTTTTTCTTATGTACCCTGACCAGGGATCGAACCTGGGATGTCTGCATGCTGGGCTGATGCTCTATCCACTAAGCCAACAGGCCAGGGTTGTTTTGTTTTTCTAAAATAAAGATTAGCTAAATATACATTAATCATCATGTAGCATCTTTGATATAAAACCAAATTCCTAGGCACATTCACAAATTCCTTTATAACCTGTCACCCACTCAAAGCTCCAACTTAATTCCTATTGTTCCATTGCCAGTCAGCTATATCAAACTACTTGTAGTTGTCTAAATGAGCCATTCCATCCACACTGTTTTACCTTTGTTCATATTATCCCCATGTGATGGTTGATTTTATGTACCAACTTGACCATGGACCACAAGGTGCCCATGATTAAACATTACTCTGGGTGTTTCTGTGAGGTGTGTTTTGGGATGTATTTATTTCTATTTAATTCAATTTAATTCAACAGAGTGAGTAAAACAGATTGCCCTCCCTAATGTGAGTGGGCTTTTTTCAATCGGTTGAAGGCCTGAAAAGAACAGAAGGCAGACCCTCCCTGAACTGTCTTCAATCTGGGACATTAGTTTCTTTTTCCTGCCTTTAGACTTGAACTAAAACATCAGTTCTTTCTGGTCTCAAGCCTGTTGGCCTTCAGACTAGAACTATAGGTGCCCTGGGTCTCCAGCTTGCCAACTGCAGGTCTTGGAACTTGTCAGCCTCCAAAATAAGAATTGTAGAACTTATAATACACATATGCATATATATGTGCATGTGTGTATATACATAATTCATCCTATTGGTTCCTAAGATACCCCTTCTTTAGTCAATTAACTCATTTTCATATGTCAGAGATTCACAGTCTTAATTACATCTTTTGCACACCAAGATTATAGCCCTTTTATATAATTGTTATGCTCATTTGCTGATTGCCTTTTCTGTCTTCCATTCTAGAGTATGAGCTCTTTGTGGGGATCATTAGTCTTACCTGTTCCTGGTGCCAACCACTATGCCTGTCATGAGAGTAAGTGATCAAGAAACATTTGCTGACTGTATATTAATGAAGCTTCAGTAAGATTTCAGTAAAATTCTAAAAGATTTAATTGCTCCCCACTAAAAAATTACAAACCTGAAACCAGTCAATGGTACAGCAATTGATGAGGGATGGAAATTGTCTCAAGCGATTTCGAAAAGCATTTCCAATGGGGCTAAAGGCCACTACAATGTGAAGGTTGTCTTTGCAGCGATTCACAAAGAAAGCAAACAGGGCTAAAGGACTAAGTTCATCATGTTTATTGCCAGCCTGAGCTACAGGACGAACACCCTAGGGGACATCAGAAAATAAAAATATGATAAATACAAACATAAGCTGATAACGAGATTAGTAGACTTTAGAATATTAAGATTTTTTATTATCTTCTTGTAAATATTTTAAAATTTTTGTTTCCATATCAGTAGAATAGCTTTAATATAGTTTGTACTTAGAAGACTTCTCCCAACTCCATAATGCTATAATTTAAAAACAAGTATCTGCCAAGAATTTAACTTATAAAGATATGTACAAAAAGTTCACCAAGATATATTCAACATTGCTGCTTTTAAGAGGAAAAATCTAAAGCATCTAGTTTAAAACATTACAAAACATCTATATATTGTAATTTCATACAACTGTTATAAATAATAAGGTGCATCAATATCAGTGCCATGGCAAGATCAGCAAGATAAAATAAGTGAAAAAAATTGTGCAACAGTATATATATATTGCTCACAAAAATTAGGGGATGATGAAATATCCTCAATTTTTGTGAGTAGTGTAATATGATCCTCTTTGCTAAATTAAAAAATATATCAGATATATAAGTACATACACACCTTGTCATGGAAGCAATCTCAAAGAACTATTAGTAGTAGTTACTTTTGATGAGATGGACTTAAGGGATAGTATGAGAAAGGGTTTCAATTTTTTTTTTTTACAGAGACAGAGAGAGAGTCAGAGAGAGGGACAGATAGGGACAGACAGACAGGAAGGGAGAGAGATGTGAAGCATCAACTCATATCTGAGGCACCCTAGTTGTTCAATGATTGCTTTCTCATATGTGCCTTGATGGGGGAGGGGAGGAGGGAGCTCCAGCAGAGTAAGTGACCCCTTGCTCAAGCAAGTGACCCTGGGCTCAAGCCAGCGACTTGGGCTTCAAGCCAGCAACCATGGGGTCATGTTTATGATCCCATGCTCAAGCCAGCAACCCCGTGCTCAAGCTGGTGAGCGCACGCTCAAACAGGATGAGCTTGTGCTCAAGCCAGTGTCCTCAGGGTTTCAAACTTGGGTCCTCCATGTCCCAGTCCAATGCTCTATCCACTGCACCACTGCCTGGTTAGGCGAGGCTTTCATTTTTTATTTTGGACATCTTTCTTGGTTTATTTCATTTCTTTTTTACTTTGGACAGTCTTATGTTGTTTGAATTCTCTAACTTTATACTTATAATGCTTGCACTTAAAAAATGTAAATAAGGTTCTCTAGTAATGAGCTTATGGGTCACTTTAAATTTTCTTTCTTTGTCTATTTTTAAATGAGAAAGGCATTTTATGTGAGGTTAGACATAATGGCTCCAGAACCAAACTTCTTGAATTCAAATCCCAGTTTGCAGTTTATTATTTATTTGATCTGGGAAAAGGTTATTTCACCTCTCTGTGACTTAGTTTCCTCATCTTTAAAATGGGGAAAAGAGTACCTACAGCAGAGAGTTGTTGAGGGATCAAATGAGTTATGGCACATGAACATTTAGAATAATTTTTGCCATATAGATAATTGTTAGCTTTTATTTTATATCCTACATTTCTCCTTGTTCAGAGCCCTAAAGGTTCCATAGTCAATAAAGTGTCTTATAACTAGATTTTAAAAGTTTTATATAGGGGTGGTCACAATGATCATATAATTTCTATTGTTACTATAATGAATTTATTTCTAAAACAATTACCTACTATAGATATGTTCTGCTTTCTGTGATAGCTATATCCATGGAAAACTGTAAATCAATATAGTATATGCATGCTGATGGTAATTCTCAAATTATGATTACTATGACCAGTGTCAGTTCAGAAAATTATGTTCAGGTGGTCTACCTGCACTAAATGTGGCAAATAAGAAGTCACTGCTACATAGAAAAAAACATTGCAATAACAATTCTGCAAGGAGTGCAAATGACAGTGGAAAGAGTTGTCTGGAAATGTAGGTCTCAGGCTGGAACTCTGATGAAGTCAGAGAGATGTGCTGAGTCTTTAAGAGGTGTCTTTAGGCAGTGCCAGAGCCAAGGTTAGAGGTCAGTTATCAGAAATAAGGTTTAGAGTAAAATCTTTGTCAGAGGAATGACATAAACAAAGTCCAAGACATGGATTTCAAAGTGGAATGCACAGGATTATGAAAAGAAAATAACAGAACTTCTCCCATATTACTTTTATATTTAAAAAATTGGTATAAAGCAAGCAGAAATAGGTATGCATTTTAGTATCCTTGAGTTCTGTCCGTGACTATTTCCTTGTGGTCAAATGGATATGGTGTTCTTAGGCTTGGGTGGAACATGAGGAAAAGAAGTTCTTAAAGCCACTGTTGGATCATGCCATAACAGCAGTGAAGCGAGTTTGTAGCAAAGTGGCAAGAAGAAAAGGTAAACAATAGCTAAAACAAGCAGGAAGGCCTAGCAAAGCTTAGGTGACTACTTCTTGAATGGGAGTATGGGAGATGAATTTATCTCATGAATTAAGAGAATCAACATTCTTCAACAGCCTTGGCCACATCCTTGACAAAATCCAGCCTAGATACAAGTAGAGATCTCGGGATCTTTGTTTCTTTTCTCCTTCCCCACCCAAGCTACAGACTGATAATACTATTTACTGAGTGTTTTTTAAAGTGTCTGATGCTCCATAAGTGCTTTATTTCATTTGCTCCTCAGATTAACAACAACCCTATGCAGGAAGAAATATAATGTATATAATAGTTCCATTCCACACAAGAGAAAAACAGGGATTTATTCCAAGTGTTATCACTGGAGGCTGGAATTCTGAAGGATCCAGGTGTGATTAATATATTCTGTGGGTAAAAGTAGTTGTGGTAATGAGAAGGGAAAATTACTAGCAGAGATCTTATGGGGGAAGATCTTAGAAATGGTGATTGAAGGTCAGGACATCTGAAGTAGTGGGTGATTGACAATTGTGATTTTTGTCAATTTGGTCACAAAGCATGACACTTGGATATGTCAGAATTGTTATGACAAGTAGTTTTATTAAGGGTTTTGAAAAATTTTAACCAGTGGTAAACCATAAAAACCAATCAAGTAATGTTTTAAAACCATGTATTCTCATATCACTGTAACCATAAGACATGATTTTAAAATTGCGATCATAAAACATGCTAAATAAGATAAAGCTAATGAAACAAACTGCTATCATAATGAAAAATGGAATTATAAAATAAAATTGTCTCATAATTATAGTAGAAGTGATTTAAAATTCACCAAAAAGATGTATTAAAATAAGAAACTTTAAATTTTTAATTACAGGCCCTGGCCGATTGGCTCAGTGGTGGAGCGTCGGCCTGGCATGCGGAGGACCTGGGTTCCATTCCCGGCCAGGGCACGTGGGGGAGGCGCCCATTTGCTTCTCCACCCCCCCCTTCCTCTCTGTTTCTCTCTTCCCCTCCCGCAGCCGGGGCTCCATTGGAGCAGGGATGGCCTGGGCGCTGGGGATGGCTCCTTGGCCTCTGCCCCAGGCACTGGAGTGGCTCTGGTCGCAGTGGAGCGTCGCCCCTGGTGGGCGTGCCGGGTGGATCCCGGTCGGGCGCATGCGGGAGTCTGTCTGACTGTCTCTCCCCGTTTCCAGCTTCAGAAATTTAAAAAAAAAAAAAAAAAAAAAAATTAATTACAAAATTCTTTGCACAAGCTATATTTATCCTGAAGAGCAGAATAAAGTTTCAAGATAACAACATTTCTGTGCTGGGAGGCACTCACTCCCTAAAAAGCATTTACCTCCATCACTTCTTGTTTTTCATCTGTTGCAAAAATGTTAGGTACTTCTCCCGTATTAAGCACACTGTCAATATCTTCTAGAAAAGCTTCCTCTTTAATCTGAGTGTCCGTGATTAGAAAGACTGTTTTCTGGCCCTTCATGCCCACATTCCTTAATAGAACCTTAAAATAAAAACATACTTATAAGCAGATTATATTAGACCTTTGTTGTTTTTGCTTTCCCTTTCTTTCTCCTCCTATTGATAATGATTTCTGAATTTTAGAGTAGTACTTCTCCCCACTTCCATGGGCTGTCAATCAGGGCCTTCATTTTGCCTGTCCCTGGGTGGGAGACCCCCAACTTATCAGTTTCCAAAGCTCCTACACATAGTCATTGATTCAAAGGAGTACATGTGGTTTACGAAGTGTGCCCAATCATTGTCTTATTTTAGGGATAAAGAGGCACTTGAAAACAGAAAAAATCTGTTGCTCTCTCCTTTTTTTAAAATTGATTTTAGAGAGAGAGGAAGGGAGGGAAAGAAAGAAACATCAATTTGTTGTTCCACTTATCTATGCACCCTCTGGTTGACTCCAGTTTGTTCCCCAACCGAGGAATTAAACCTGCAACTCTGGTGCATGTGGCCAGTGTTCCAGCCAACTGAGCCACCCAGCCATGGCTCACTGTCATTCTGAGATGGGGATTATAAAAATCAGTAATTTAGAATTAGTAGGGGCCAACTGTGTGGTCACATGAAATGAGTCTGCTAGAGACAGAAGCCAAATGGAAGCGAGCATGTGACAGAAAAAGTAATTACTGAGGACTTAACTTGACCCCAAATTCAGCCATGTCAAAACCCTATCTATCTTTGAACTATTATGACATGTAAGACAATAACTCTGTCTTTTGCTTGAGTTTTTTGTTTTGTTTCGTTTGTCCATTGCAACCAAAGATTCCCAACCAATATAAAGATAGAAACTCAGTGGTTATGCTGGAGTTTACTTATTTCAGGTGGTAGAATTAACTGTTAAAATTTCAAGAACTTGTAACTAGATTGTTAAACTCAACCAGCATTAAAAATTAAATTATATAAACCTATAATTAAATTAATTATATTAAAAACAAAGGTAACAAATACACTCCTATTTTATTATGTTTACTATTATCTATACCAGTGATGGATAATCTTTTGAGCTTGGTGTGTCAAAATTTGCCAAAAAACCGAGCATAACACTGGTTATGTGTCACTTCAAGAAAAAAACCATAATTTCACAATATTTATAGTTTAAATAACAAAAATGTATAATTGTAATATATAACTGTATTTAATAAACCAAAAACTAATCATTTAACTTACCTGCTTAGTGACTTCTTTGTTCATCTGTCAGTCGGTTTCTTTTGTTGGTCTTGATATTATTTAATTTTTGTGGGTTGCCATGAACTAAGATAAATGAGGGGGAAGGGGAATTCTTTAACTAACCTGCCTATTAGTGACTTTTTTGTTGCTGAATTTCATTGGCTAAATCTTCAATTGAATGTTGGTATTTTGTACACTTCAAGCCCAATCAAGTGCTACTAACTTCATCTGTCAATCTGTTTCTTTTGTTGGTTTTGATATTATTTAACGCTGAGAATAAGGTTTCACAAAAGTACATAGAGAGAAAAATTGTGAGTAAAGCCATTGCTATATTTTTCAGGGTGCTAAAAGTGTCTGGTAATCGGTTCCAGGCACTCCAAATTTCCTGTTCATAGTGGCACTCCTCTTGATTCTCCAAGCGGCACCTTTCCAGATTCTCAGGCTTTGACTTCAAGTCGACAAACACCTGAGCCCAGATGCTGTCTTGAAATTCTGCAAGTTGCATCTTATGTAAATTAAGATGGCTGCCGCTATTTCTAATGGCGGGAAATGGCACCCATAGCATAGGCCCTCGCCTCTCCCAGCCTCCCCCTCACTTATCTCAGTAATGATGGTCAATTAGAAATCCATGACACCCCAGAACAGTAGATTGGATGATGGTTGCTATGGTTATGTGGTTGCTGGTAATGGCGATCACAGGGCCCCCAGAGATGCGTCCTCCATGGCATTCCGCTGATCCCTGCTCCGCCGGTCAGAAGTGAGGTCAAAGATCCCCTAATACCCTAACCAGAAGTCCCAGAACTAGACACTCTGTGCTGGAGTTCTGTTGTTTTGGCCTACAGACCTTCAGCACAGTGTCTACACTAGAGCAAATGTTTTATCCTTGGCTACTGCACCTGACCATGCAGGAGCCGAGAATGAAACGTCCTTCTCGGCATGCGGCCCCATACTTCTCTGGTATGCGGCCAGCCCCATATTTCTCTAGTATGCGGCCACATGTGGCCACGTGTCACTGAAAATGGCTACGCCTGTCAGTGCTGACACATGTGTCATAGGTTCGCCATCACAGATCTATACTATGGAAGTTATTTAAATTGACTATTTATACAGTAAAAAAACCATGCAAGGTGTTCAAACACATAACTCTTTACAACTCTGTTTTCAATGACATCATGTTGATAGCATTAATCATCCATGGTAGGAGTTTATATATCACAGAAATTTGCAAATGCTACAAATAAGAGGTTCCCCTTGACCTCCTAGAGAGTTTGATTATTAAACATTTGTCAGCATACCAGTGGATATAGGTAAAGTGAAAACAGTATCACTACTTCTGCAAATGATTTTTAAGATAAGTTTTTTCTTTAAAAATCATATATTTTAGCCTGACCAGGCAGTGGTGCAATGGATAGAGTATGGAACTGGGATGCAGGAGGACCCAAGTTCCAGACCCCAAGGTCACAGCTTGAGCATGGCTCATCTGGTTTGAGCACAGCTCACCAGCTTGAACCCAAGGTCACTCTGTCTTGAGCAAGAGGTCACTGGGTCTGCTGTAACACCCCAGTCAAGGCACATACGAGAAAGCAATCAATGAACAACTAAGGTGCCACAATAAAGAATTGATGCTTCTCATCTCTCTCTCTTCCTGTCTGTCTGTCCTTCTCTCTGACTCTCTGTCACAAAAACAAAAACAAAAACATATACAGTGTGTCCCTAAAGTCATTGTGCACTTTTGACCAGTCACAGGAAAGCAACAAGAGACGATAGAAATGTGAAATCTGCACCAAATAAAAGGAAAACTCTCCCAGTTTCATACCTATTCAGTGCAGTTCGATGTGGGCTCACGCATAGATTTTTTAGGGCTCCTTAGGTAGCTATCCCGTATAACCTCTACAGACTCGTCACTGACTGATGGCCTACCAGAACGGGGTTTCTCCACCAAACTGCCAGTTTCCTTCAACTGCTTATCCCACCGAGTAATGTTATTCCTATGTGGTGGCACTTCGTTATAAACGCTCTGATATTCACGTTGCACTTTGGTCACAGATTCGAATTTAGCGAGCCACAGAACACACTGAACTTTCCTCTGTACCGTCCACATCTCGACTGGCATGGCCGTGGGCTGCTCTGCTGTATACATGATGTTACGTCATCATCTGCGCATTAGCACATGCTGCCACATCATCCTACAGAAACTGGGAGGGTTTTCCTTTTATTTGGTGCAGATTTCACATTTCTATCATCTTTTGTTGCTTTCCTGTGACTGGTCAAAAGTGCACCATGACTTTACGGACACACTATATTTTAAATAAATTTTATCATTTAAGTAACTGCTGGATTTTAATATTATACAAACTTTGCCTTTTTTCACTAAACCCATCTTCCAATATGCAGGCCGTTGAGATTTTAGATATAATAAGTATAATTATATTTAAAAGTCATATTTAAATACACAATGTGTGAAACTGTTTACAAATAAAAAATGAGTTAAAATTTCCAAAATACTAATTATAGGGCAGGGATATTACAAGGAGTTTTACATACATAGTATAATTTAATCACAATCACCTATGAAATAGATGGTATTATCCAAATACCCAAAATAAAGAAACTAGAGAGTAACATTAGCAAGATGACAGACTAGGAAGTTCCAGGCCCCCTTTCTCCCATGTAGACACCAAATTAGCAATCTGCAGAACAAAATACCTTTGTGAGAACTGTAGAAACTAATTAAGAGGATGTAGCACCCCCAGGAGTACATAAAAAAGAGAAGGGAGAATACAAGGAGGGTAAGAGAAATTTACTGCATTTTTCTCACCTTAGCCCTTCCCCTATCCAGCATATAATAACACAATCAGGAGCATGGCATCATTCCTGGCTCCTCCCTCAGGATCGAAGAAAAGGAACTTGCATCCAGTATTCTGGTTTTTCTGGGGGCTGCCTGAAGCACTGATTTCTGTCTTGCCTGACTCAGAATAGTGATAGGAACAGGGCCTATTTTAGAAATGAGGTTGAAAGCCACTGAAAACAGAAGCAAGCACCCCAGCATAATGGAGCAGTAGACTCTGAAGTTCCACAAAAAAGTGAACAGGGGGAGAAAAAGATCAAGGGCAGAAAAAAATAATAGACAGCAAAACCGAAAGCTCATGAGAAGAAAAAGGAAATTAATATAGACCAAAGCATCTGTATATACTACAAAAAGCTCATGCTTGACCCTAAAGATGCTTGTTGTAAAGCCAGTAATCACAGCCACCATCACAGCAGCCTGGCCCATGCAGGTTCTCATTGGATTCGGACAGATGGTAATGAAACAACGGAGCCAAAAACTGGTGGGCCATCATCTTTAATCCTAGCTTGCACCTGGTGGGCAAGTAAAAACACACACTGGGCTCCAAAACCCACTCATTCAGTGCTCACAAAGCTACTGACTTATCCAAGTTTCCTAGAATCAAACGTTTCTAGCTCACTAGCCTTATTCACCTCTGTTCCCCATCTCCTTCTCCCTCCACAAACTCTACACAAACTGGCTTCTCCTTCAGCACTCCACCATCTTGGCTGCTTCTCCTGGCCTCTTCCACGTGGCTTGTCTCTGCTCTCCTCTCTGTTAATCTCAGGAACTGAGAGAGAGCAAGTTCCTGGTCTGCCCCACTTTATAGTGTAGAAATCAAAACCTTTAATCCAATATACAAACAAAGAAGTCTCTGATACAAAGTCACTTATCTGAGGCATAATGGGATTCCTCATGAGAGTACACCACCCCACGTCAAAAGGGGTGGGAAAGGCTTAGTCCTAAAACCAAACCCCAGGCTACAAGGATCCTAGCCGCCCACAGACTGCCCCCAACACATATCAATATCACCTGGGCGACAGGCTTCCATGTGGGCAGTGCCATCTTTAACAAAGTGAGCATAATATATTTTATCTTCCCAACACTTGCCAAAAAAGTTCTGAGGAGTCACAAAACTTCTAGTCATGTTGGGTGGTGTTTCCCCTCTACATAAAGCCAGTCTGTAAAAACTGGGAGAGTTGGCAGTTTATCAAGTGCTCAAAACTGAACAAAGGATCACAAAGCATACAAAAAAACAGGGAAACATTACCCAATCAAAGGACCAAAAAAAAGCTCCAGAAGCTAACCCTAAAGATACTGATCTAGGAACCCTCTGACAATAAATTTAAAATGACTGTTTTAAGATGTTCAATAAGCTAAAAGAGAATACAAATATACATGTAAAGGAAATTAGAAAAACAATGCATAAACAAAATAGGAATATTAATAGATATAGAAACTATAAAAAATAACTAAAAAGAAATTCTGAAACTGAAAAATACAATAACTGAACTTGATAGGTTCAGCTGCTTCCTGTGTAAAGGCCAATAGAGTCGAGAGGCAAGTATTGGTACAAGGAAAGACAATTTATTCAAGAGCCAGCAGCTTGAGAAGATGGGGGAATCTCATCATAAAGACCATTTTAACATCTCAGTGTAGGCAGGGATTTTCATGAATGGGGAAGAGGAAAGCAGAACAAAGGACACAAGAGGAGGTTGTAGGCTCTCACTGAGGGTGCTATATGCAAGTCAACACAGTCTGCTCTAATAATCATCTTGGAGCTGGTCAAGCAATGGTCTGGTGAGCAGACCATTCATCATTCAAAGGTGAGAAGATTTCCTGGAGCTGAAGTGCCTGAAGGCTGGAGTCTGCTTCCTTTGAGGTGAGCCCCCAGAATCCTTTAAGCAAACAGGCTATCTATACATAGGTACATGTAAATTTAGTGGTCATCATTCACAGAAACAGTGGTAAAAGAATGGCCGGGTGAGTTACAAACTAAGTATTTCTCCAGAGGTATTCTACATCAGATTTGATCAGACAGAAGGAAGAGTCAATAAATATAAAGATAGGTCATTTGAAATCACTGAATCAGTGAAAAAAAAAAAAGAAAAATGAATGAAGAATAAACAGTCTAAGGGACAAATAGTATACCATCAAGTGGATCAATAGATGCATTACAGGTGTACCAGAAGGAATAGAGAGGAAGAGGCCAACAACTTATTTGAAGACATAATGGCCAGAACTTCTCAAATCTGAGGATATACTGTATTTCCCCAGGTATAAGACACACCTTTTTTGGAAAAATCTGGAGTCTAAAAACTGGGTGAGTCTTATACAATGGTTGTAGATTTTTTTGCTTGCATTTTCTGCTTTTTTTGTGCTTGTTTTTGCGCTCATTGTTGTAGATTTTTTTACTTGCATTTCTCACTTTTTCACACTTGTCTGTGCTCATTGTTTTGTACTTGTTACTGGTATATTGCAGTAGGTTATGTTTTGCTACGTTTTGCCCAGAAATGACTCAGGAAAAATTTTTGTACAGTGCTGAATTCAAGTTAAAAGTGATCCAGTTTGCAAAAATGAATGGAAATTGTGCTGCTGAACGTAAGTTTGGTCCTCCTCCAACTGAGAAATAAATGTGAGACTGGCTATGGAAAGAAGAAACTCTACTGAAAATGCCATGGCAGAAGAAGGCCATGAGAGACAAGTCAGCAAAATGGACTGATTTAGAGAGGGAATTGAAGATATGGATTGAAGAGCAAAGGGCAACTGGAATTTCTGTGTCTACAAAGATGGTTCAGCATGAGGAAAGAAGAATTGCTGATGAAAAAGAAGTTAGTGATTTCAAAGGACGACATAACTGGAGCTTCAGGTTCATGAAACAGAATAGACTAAGCATGTGTACACACACCAGACTTGCCCAAAAGATGCCTGAAAGCTATGAGCAGAAGGTCCTTGAATTTCATTGTTTTGTCATTCAATGTCGGAAGACACATCAGTTTGAGTTTGGACAGACTGTAAATATGGATGAAGTCCTCCTTCAATTTGATGTCCCAAGTAACAGAACTGTTCATAAGAAGGGGGTGAAAACTGTAACTGTGAAGACAAGTGGACATAAAAAGAGCCATTACTGTATACAGTTGTTCTAGCTCGGTGTTTCCCAATGTGGGGCCCACGCCCCACAGGGGGACAATTCGATAGTTAAGGGGGGCAATTTGAAAATGGACTCAACACTTTAACTCTTTTGCCCTGGGCTATTTAAATGCAATGCTAGATATCGGTGCCAAATTTAACAAAAAATGCAATTCTTAAATAATTGCGGTAAATAATTATTAAGTATAATTTCGTTTGACGAGACCAAAATATCAACTGGGTGATTGGCATCGTCAAGTAAACTTTGTCCTGGGTTCACTGCGGAGCATGCCATCTGCCGCGGGGAACCCCGGACGTTTTAAAAACTCGCTAAACAACACAGTTATTCTCACCTAATTGGCCCATCACAACTTCTGTAGTGTTTCACATCATTCAGTTGGTGTTAATTTGAAACAAGTGTCAGTCAAAACTGTTGTAAAAGCTCGTTGATTTAATAAATATACATATATATATTGTATAGATATAATTGGTAAGTATTTGATTTTATTTTTATCAATATTAAACTCTTTATTAAGTACTTCTTGCATTGGGGCTAGAAAGCACTAATATTTTATAAATATTATTGGGGCTATAATAGTGCATGCACGACAATTTTAATTTTAGAAGCATAACTTTTCAGAAAATTTTGTCAAGTGGAAAAAATATAGATACCTTTTGATTTGTGGTGGTAGTGTAGTAAATGTGTTATATACATTTAAATAAATATGAATTTTTAGTATACGTTTACTCTATGTCACATTGAATATATTTTAACACATATTTTAATATTAGTTTTTAACTGATCTTATTTTTATTATAGCCCATAGTAAAATGAGTGGTGCAAGCAAGAAAAAAACTCGTCAATATTTGGTGGAATATTTAAAATTTGGGTTCATACCCGCTGTTCACGATGAGCGGATTCCTTTTTGTCTTTTATGCCACAATGCTTGACCAACGAATCAATGAAACGAGGTCGTCTTGAGGCGCATTTGAAGGCAAAACATAGTGCTCATATTAATTCAGATTTGAGTTATTTAAAACTTTAAAGAAAAATTTTGAAAAAAGAACAACATTAAAGTCTCTATTTACTGCTCATACTTCAACTAATAATCGTGTTTTTGAGGCTAGTTATTAAATTTCTTTATTCATCGCTAAAACTGGAGAAAATCACACTATAGGAGAGAATTTAATAAAACCGTCAATATTAGCATTTCTTAAAATGGATCTTGAAAAAGATGACAAAGATGTAAAAGCTATGCCACTCAGTAACAATTCTGTTAGCAGAAGAATAGATGAAATGAGTGAGGATATTGAAAAACAACTTATTGAAAAGCTGAAAACAAGAAAATTCTCCTTGCAAATGGATGAATCAACTTTGACAGACAGTGAGGCAATATTGACAACTTACGTAAGATATATTGATAAAGGACATTTTGCTGAAGAAATGTTGTTCTGTAAGATTAGAAAGCACCACTACCTCCAAAGATATATATAATAAGCTAAAAAACTACTTAGATGTCAATGATATACCAATGAAAAATACAACATCTTGTGCTGCAGATGGTGCTCCCAATATGATGGGCAAGAAAAATGGCTGCTTAAAATTGATGAAAGAGGCAAATCCAGAAATGATTCTTGTGCATTGTGTTATTCATAGGGAAAACTTGGTAGCTAAAAACATCTCGTCTGTTCTGAATGAAGTATTACATACAGTAATAAAGTGTGTTAATGCTATTAAAGCTAGTGCCAAATGTGAGCGTCTTTTCAAGCTATTTTGTGAAGAACAAAATGAAGACCATGTGAGACTTTTACTTCATACTGAAGTAAGATGGCTATCTAAAGGAAACTGTTTGAAAAGATTTATGGAACTATTTGATACTCTTAGTGATTTTTTAAGCGACAAACCTGAAATGAAGTATCTGTTAACAATAGATGGTAAAGCATTTGTGAGTTATTTAGCCGATATCTTTGAAAAACTAAATATATTAAATAAGCAACTTCAAGGAACAAATAAAACTCTTGTCGATGCAAAAGCAAAGATATTTGGTTTCATTACCAATATTGAGTTATGTCAGAAACATATTAACAACAAAAACTTTAAACAGTTTCATTGGCTCCAAAAATGTGAAGTAACTGATACCGCTTTACTTGTTATTGTCAATCATTTGAATATTCTATCGGCTGATTTAAAAGAAAGATTTTCTGATTTAAAACAAATTGATTTCCCAACATGGATGATGCAGCCAATGTTAGTGGATTTGTCTGATGTATCAAATATGCAGTATCAAGAAGAACTCGCAGAATTGCAAAATGATGAGTCAGTTAAAGCTTTATTTAATATCAAAGGAGCGATGGCATGGCTTTGTGAGGAAACAGAAATCAAATACCCAAATTCAACCAAATGTGCAAGAAAACTATTGCTACCGTTTCCATCTTCATTTTTAGCTGAATGTGGACTTAGTGCTGTAAATGATTTACTGGTAAAAAAAAGAAATCGGCTGGATATAACACAACGTGGAGACTTGAGACTAAAGCTAACCAAATTGGAACCTAATATAAAATCTCTGTGCAGCAAGCATCAAGCGCAAGGATCACACTAAATTAAAATAATAAATTAATATAGAAAAATCTGTATTAAAATTATTTGGAATTTAAATTTCTGTTTTTCATTATATGTTTTGAAATTTTACTTACTGTGTTTTGTTAACAATTTCATAGTGATTTCTTCCTAGAACCTATCATTTATGTTTATTAAGTGAACAAATCAATTTTTTAATGTTAAAAATTATGTATGTTACATAGGGGGGGACATAAAAATTTTAGAAAGGTTAAGGTGGGGCATGGCACAAAAAAGGTTGGGAAACACTGTTCTAGCTGGTTGTGCTGACAGAACCAACCTGCCTCCTACGCTGATTTTCAAACACAGAACAATGCCAAAAGAAGACATTCCTTGAGGAGTGATTGTCCATGTTCATGACAAGGGCTGAATGGATCAAGATGGGATGAAGATCTGGTTTGAGAAAGTTTGGAAAAGGAGACCAGGTGGGCTCTTATGCAAACCTGCTCTATTGGTGCTTGATCAGTCCAGGGCACACATAACAAAAAACACAAAGAAGATTGCTGCAGAGCAAAAGACAAAACTAGTTTGACATCCCAGCTCCAACCACTTGATGACAGCATTAACAAACCCTTCAAAGCTGCCATGAGAGATGAATGTTACCAATGGATGAAGTCTTCTGGGGACAATTTGACACCCGCAGGAAGAGTGAAGAAATCAACTGTAGGAGAAGTTTGTACCTGGGTAAAAAGATCCTAGGATAATATCAAGATTGAGATAGTTTTCAAGTCATTTAAGAAGTGTGGCAGTTCAAATGCCATAGATGGAACTGAGGACGAGGCAATATATGAAGACAGTGAATCGTCATCAGACACAGGTGAGGACAAGCTAATGGATGGGAGTTTTGACAGTGATAAAGGAGTTGTATGAATTTTATAATGAATAAAACTTGAGTTCAATAACTTTACGTAATACATTTCTTTTTTCAAATTTCAGGCCCCAAAATTAAGGTGTGTCTTATACATGGGAGCATCTTATACATAGAGAAATATGGTAAATGTATACACCAATCCAAGAAGCTTACAAACTCCAACTATGATAAACCCAAATAGATCCATACACAAAGTTGAAATATAATCCATTATAATCCAACTATTGAAAGCCAAGACAAAGAGAGAATCTTGAAAGCAGCAAGAGAAAAGCAGTTTCTCACATACAAGTGAGCTTCCATAAAATTATCAGTATATTTTTTAGCAAAAACCTTGCAGGCAAGAAGGGAATAGGATGATATATTCAAAGTGTGAAAAGAAAGAAAAATCCTGTTAACCAAGAATACTATATCTAGAGAACTATCTTTTTTTTTCTTTCTTTTTTTTTTTTTTTTTTAGAAAAGTAACTCTAACAGGGTGACATTGATCAGTGAGAGTACACAGGTTTCAGGTAAACATTTCTATAGCACTTGAACTGTTGATTATGTAGTACATGCATCACCCAAAGTCAAATCATTTTCAGTCACCTTATATTTGTCCCTCTTTACACCCTTCCCCACACCTGCTCCCTCATCACCTTCCCCCTGGTAACCACTTCACTTTTTTCTATGTCCATGACTCTCAGTTTTTTATCTCTGCTATGTGTAAAATCATACAGAGAACTATCTTTCAAAAAAAAAAGAGAGAGATTAAGACTTTCTCAGATAGATGAAAGCTGAGGAAATTCATTACCATTAGACTTGTCCTTCAAAAATGCTAAAGGGACACTTTTTTCAAGTTGAAAATAAAAAATGCTGGACAGCAACACAAAGCCATATTAAAGTATGAAGAATAGAATATACACAAAAGAAAAAGAAGGGAATCAAAGCATGTCACTACAGATAATCAACAAAACACAAATAAAGGCATTAGGAGAAAAAATAAGGGACAATAAAGCTACAAAATATTAAAAAAACAAGTAACAAAATGCTAATAGTATAACCTTCCTTATGAGCAATTATTTTAAATGTAAATGGATTAAACTCTCCAAAAGAAATAGATTAGCTGAAAGGATAAAAATACATACAGGATCCAATGCTATGCTGCCTATAGGAGACCCACTTTATTTTTTTTAATTTTTATTTATTTATTTATTGTATTTTTTTGAAGTGATAAGTGGGGAGGCTGAGAAACAGACTCCCACATGTGCCCAACCAGGATCCACCTGGCATGCCTACTAGAGGGTGATGCTCTGCCTATCTAGGACATTGCTCCATTGCAACTGAAGCCATTCTAGCACCTGAGGTGGAGGTCATGGAGCCATCCTTAGTGCCTGGGCCAACTTTATTCCAATGGAGCCTTGGTTGCAGGATGGGAAGAGAGAGATAGAGAGAAAGGAGAGGGGAAGGTTGGAGAAGCAGATGGGCGCTTTTCCTGTGTGTCCTGGCCGAGAAACAAATCTGGAACATCCACATGCCAGGCCAATGCTCTACCACTGAGCCAACAGGCCAGGGCTATTGGAGACTCACTTTAGATCTAAGGACACACAAAGGCTAAAAGTAAGAGGATGAGAAAGATGTTCAATGCAAATGCTAACCAAAAAAAGAGCTGGGTTGCCTGACCTGTGGTGGTGCAGTGGATAAGGCATCAACCTGTAGTGCTGAGGTCACTGGTTTGAAACCCTTGGCTTGCCTGGTCAGAGTACATGCGAGAAGCAGCTACTATAAGTTGATACTTCCTGCTCCTCCTGCCTCCTTTCTTTCTCTTTCTTCTCTCTAAAATCAATAAATAACTTTTTTTTTTTAACAGAGACAGAGAGAGAGTCAGAGAGAGGGATAGATACGGACAGACAGACAGGAATGGAGAGAGATGAGAAGCATCAATCATCAGTTTCTCATTGTGGCACTTTAGTTGTTCATTGATTGCTTTCTCATATGTGCCTTGACCGTGGGGCCACAGCAGACTGAGTAACCCCTTGCTCAAGCCAGTGACCCTTGGTCCAAGCTGGTGCACCTTGCTCAAACCAGATGAGCTTGCGCTCCAGCTGGCAACCTCAGGGTCTTGAACCTGGGTCCTCCGCATCCCAGTCCGACACTCCATCCACTGTGCCACTGCCTGGTCAGGCAATAAATAAAATCTTAAAAAAAAAAGCAGGGTGGCTATTCTAATATCAGACAAGGTAGACTTTAAGTAAAAAAAACTCTGACAAGGGATAAGAAAAATTATACAATGATTAAATATGAAACAAACATTGACAAAATTGAAGGAAGAAAAAGCAACATAATTGTAGGAGACCTAAACACCCCAACTTTCAATAAAAGACAAAACCGGACTCTAGATCAATAAGAAAATCAGGATTTGAATAACTATAAACCAATTAGACCTAACAGACATACAAACCACTCCATCCAACAATAGCAGAATACAGATTCCTCTTAAGTGTGCATAAAACATTTTCTAGGATATCCTGACCAGGCGGTGGTACAGGGGATAGAGTGTCGCCTTGGGATGCTGAGGACTCAGGTTTAAAACACCAAGGTCACCAACTTGAGTGCAGGGTTGCCAGTTTGAGTGTGGGATCATAAACATGACCCCAGAGTCGCTGGCTTGAGCCCAAAAGTTGCTGGCTTGAGCAAGAGGTCACTGGCTCAGCTGGAGCCCCCCAGTCAAGGCACACATGAGAAAGCAATCAGTGAACAACTAAGGAGCCGCAATAAAGAATTGACATTTCTCATCTGTCTCCTTTCCTGTCTGTCTGTCTGTCCCTGTGTGTTCCCCTGCTCAACCCCCCCAAACACAAAAAACACACAAAAAATAACAACGATAACAAAAAACATTCTCTAGGATAGATCACATGTTAGGCCACAGTGGAAGTCTTAAGAAATTTAAGAAAATTTAAATCATATCAAGCATCTTTTCTGATGTCAATGGAATGAAGCCAGAAATAAATAGCTGAAGAAAAACTGAAAAATCCACAAATAAAAACTCTTAAGTAACTGATAGGTCAAAGAAGAAATCACAAATGAAATTTTAAAATTCCTTGAAACAAATTAAAATAAAAAACCAACATATCAACACTTATGGAGATGCAGTTAAAGCAGTATAGTTTTAAACACTTTCATTAAAATAGATCTCAAATGCTACCTTTTCTTCAAGTTAACTTTTAGGATGCAGAAATTTAGTATGTGAGGGTCAGTGAAAATGAAAAAAGTCCAACAATATCTCCCTTCTGTTTTTTTCACTTCAAGTCCCTTCTCTTCCGGGGCCTGAAGAGTTATATACACATGAGGATAAAAGCCCCAAGTATGCACTGCATTGTTCCATTGGTTACTGGGACAGCAAAGACAGCTCCAAGGAAGCTAAACTCAACTTCATTTTCCTCACCAGTAAATACTAAGACAACTATATCTGCTGCATTGCATTGTGCCTATAAAATGAGACCATGTATGTAAAGCACTTAGGACAGTGTGCAGCCCACACAATAAGTACTCTATGGATAATATTATTATCACCAGTGTATTCAGCACATAGTTATTATATAGGTTGGCTCTCTATTTACAGGTAAAAGAATGCACTAATATTATTTTAGACTAGATTTATTCATACTTTTACCTTCAGATCTTCTCTCCACTCATTCATACCATAGCTCTTAGAAATTTCTGGTTGGAACATATGCATTTTTGCCATGGATGTAGCCAGACGAGTTAAAGATTGACGACCACTTCCTCCAAGTCCAACAAGCAAAGCATTTCCACCAGACTGCTTTAGAATTCTACATATTCGTGATAAATGTTCCAATACATACCTATAAAATACCAATACTATTATTACATTTGAAAGTATAAATGTAAATGTATATATACATATAACTATTGTTTTACTTTCCTAGAAGGATAGCATTTGCTGTGCCATATCAATTTTAAAGAAGTAATCATCAATACCACTTCACACCTGTCAGAATGGTGCTCATTAACAAAACAATACATAATAAGTGCTGGTGAGGATGTGGAGAAAAGGGACCCCTCCTGCACTGCTGGTGGGAATGCAGGCTGGTGCAGCCACTGTGGAAAACAGTATGGAGATTCCTCAAAAAATTAAAAATCGAACTGATTTTTGACCCAGGCATCCCACTTTTAGGAATGTATCCTAAGAGTCCCAAATCACTGACTCAAAAGAAGAAATGTACCCCCATGTTTATTGCAGCATTGTTTACAATAGCCAAGATCTGGAAACAGCCCAGGTATCCATCAGTGGACAAGTGGATTAAAAAACTTTGGTACATATACACAATGGAATACCACGCGGCCATGGAAAAGAAGGAATTCTTACCTTTTGCGACAACATGGATGGACCTGGAAACTATTAAGCTAAGTGAAATAAGCCAGGCAGATAAAGAAAAATATCACATGGCCTCACTCATTTGAGGAATCTAATGAACAATGTGAACTGAGAAACAGAATAGAGGCAGAGGAGGGATCAAAGGGACCAGAGGGAAAGCAGACAGAGGGAAAGGGTATGAGAGGATGGGATCAGAGAAGGGAAAGAGATTGGTGAAATTATATATATATAACACAATGTTATAGAGAGCAGGAAAGCAAATCCTAGAGGGAAGGGGGGAGGGTGCTGGGGGAGGGGGGGCAAAAAGGATGTTGAGGGGAACAGAGGGGTAGGGGGATGTATTCGGTGGAACACTTGAATCTATGTAAACACAATAAATTAAAATCAATTAAAAAAAGAAATAATCATCAAAAATGTGTGACTTTTCAAAAGCAGTTACAATTGGATCATTTGATGCAAAGGAAAACTAAGTACAAATTCAGCAAATATAATAAATTATAGAAATAAAATGAAATTGTAACCTCTTATACTAGAAGTACATTGTAGCTTTTATTGAAAACATTTCTTCAGTTATTTAATAAAAGGATTTCTATGTGAGAAAAAAAGAAATCAGGCCCTTGCCAGATTGCCCTGTGGATAGAGTGTCATCCTGGCATGCTGAGTTTGCAGGTTCAATCCCCAGTTAGGGCATATACAAGAGGCAACCAATGAATACACAACTATCTCCCTTATCTTTGTCTCTCTTCCCCTCTTCTTCCTTCTTCCTTCTTCTCCTTCTTCTTCCTGTTCTTCCTCCTCCTCCTCTTCTTCCTCCTCCCCCTCCTCCTCCTCCTCCTCCTCCTCCTCCTCCTCCTCCTCCTCCTCCTCCTCCTCCTCCTCCTCCTCCTCCTCCTCCTCTTCTTCTTCTTCTTCTTCTTCTTCTTCTTCTTCTTCTTCTTCTTCTCTCTCCTTCTCTCTCCCTCTCTATCTCTCTCTCAAATAAATGAAAAATATTTTTTAAATGTGAAATCATTTACAAAGTAACAAAGTCAGGAAAGATGGCCTCACTAGTAATAAGGGAAATTAAAGTTAGAGCCATTCTCCTTAGAGTGGCTAAACTTACCAAGTTTGGCAATCCTAAGTATTGGCAAGGGAAAGGAACAATGTAAGCTCTTAAAAACAATAATCATTTTTGAAGGCATTTTGGCAAAGTTTAGTAAAGTAGAAGATGCTTATACACCATGACACAATAATTTCGTTTTTAGGAGTAGAGCCTAGAGAAATTCTTACACAGGTACCCAAAGACACAAGAACAAGAACATTCAAACCTCTTTTATAATTGTAAAAACTGGAAGACACCTAAAAGTCTATCTAAGAAGAATGACTACATCGTGCTACACTTACCCAATGTAATACAATAATGTAGCAAAAATATTACTTTTTGTGTGTGAATATACAAACAATATAGAATAAATCAACTTGCAGAAGAGTACATACAGTACAATACCATTTATATGAGTTTTAAACATGCAAAATAAGCATGCACACATACAGGAGTGGGCAAAAGTGGGTTCACAGTTGTGAGTATGCAAAATAGTTTATTCTTATATTATTTATTAATTATTGTACTATTTTCTGTATGAAAAACTGTAAATCTACTTTTGCCCACCTGTGTGTGTTTAGGAACACACATGTATAGTGGAAGTCCAAAGAGACACATTTCCTTTCACTCCTGCAGGGTACAGTGGAGATGCAGTGAGGGAAGGTTGCTATATAAGAGACTTTAAATAAATTGCTAACATTTTATGTTGTAAGCTCAGTTTTGAGTATAAGGTTATTCACCACAATTTTTCTTATACCTTTTTATACATTTAAAATATTTTACAATAAATTTTTACAAACTAATTTCAATCATTAATGCCAATGTAAGTACCTAAAAATAACAAGATTCATTCTTGTTTTGTGAGTTTGATTATACTCATCTAAGCACTGATCCACAATTTCACTAAAATGATGAATATTTGGAATTTCAATATAAACTCTGTCATCTCCTTCAAGGTCAGGATTCATATAGTCACCAAACATAAGATTTCTTAATTCCTTTTCAGTTATCTATAAAACGAAAAACAACAAATTATAAAACAAAATTTTTTCTAAAATAAGTTTAAGAAAATATAATGCAAATTTTGTTTTATTCCTGTTATAGGATGATTATCAATTATATAATTCTTTTAAACATTAGGGTAATAAGTAATATAGTTGTAAAATTAATATCTGGAATTATATTATATCCTTAGGAAATTTTAAAAAGTGGTGTGTTTTTTTTTCTATTTAAAAAAGAAGTTTCTCCCACCTCCCAGAGGCTGGAGAAGTCATTCTGAGTGATTCCCATTTATTGAGTAGTTACTTAGGGATGGTCACCATGGTAAACTTTACATTATATCATTTAATCCTTATCATATAAAGTTTTATTCTTTAAATAAGTTCTATGTTACATACAGAAATCCTCTAAAGACAAATCTTCTCAAAATAAATACCTATTTATGAGGGAAGTTAAAAAATTTATGATCATTAAGAAGCAGTATTTTTTAAAGATAAGAAGAGTGTAACAATTCATGCTATTGTACTGTTTTAACTTACTGTTTTTAATCACTAAATATACTCACTGGTGCATTCTCTTTCCTCAAATGTGAAAAGACACTATCAAATGATTCTTTAAAATGGTCCTTTATAACAACTTTGGTTAAACTGAATAGCCAGTACCGATCCTCATCATTAATGAGGCGATCATAAAACACTCGAAGAACCTCATGCACAAAGAGCCGAATCATGGTGTGCTTGCTCTCCACTGCGTCTCTTTCAATGAGTAAGCAGCCCTGGATGACACGTGAATAATCCCTCAAGTTGAAAGTATAATGAGATTTTGTGGGAGTGGGCAAAAGATTTTCCATGGATTTCTTATATATCTGAAAATGAAAAAAGCAACAAAGCAAAAATAAAATGCTTATAATCAGCAAAGCAATATAACAAATTTTATGTTATATAAAATATTTAATTATCTTATCAAATTTTATTAGCTTGGAAAATTGCATAATACTTAAGCCTAGCATGGCATATATCTGGGGTTGTTTGTTGTTGTTTATAGCACTCAACAACACATTATGAATTTGAGGGAACTTAATATTATTTGATTCTATCCAAGCCCAAGAAGTGACAATGCTTTCGATTCCAGTTATTATGACAGTCCCTTTTAAAGGCAAATGACTTGGGACTAAGTGGTTAATAAAAACTTTAACAGAAAGTGAAATCAGGTAACTCATTCTGAAGCATTCCAAATAAGGAGGAGGATGAAACAATTTCCTTCTAGCCACTATTGACTTTAAAACAAACTAATGTGTTTTTTCCCTTTCCTTTTTCTTATTTATTCTTTTTCTCCCTTTTTCCTTCTATCTTAACTGGCTATAATATGTAAATAAAGTATATTTTTACTAGATGTTGATTCATCAAATAAAGTTTTAATATTTTCTTTAATGAAGGTAAATTAAATATAATTTATAATGTAGCCTGGGAAAAAAACAAATTAACTTATTTTTTATTCATGTGTATTCTATGATTCACCTCCCTTCCCTAACCCCCACACTTGATAGGTCTATAATGCTTCAAAGATGGGGGTGGGGTGGGGAGATCCATTCTGTAGCCCATTCTGCCTCACCAACTCTCTCCTCTTTTCATGAGATGCCTGAAGCATAGATATAATTTTTTTTGAGAGAGAGAGAGACAGGAAGGAAGAGAGAGAGTGAGAAGCATCCACTTGTAGTTGCTTTCACATTAGTTGTGTATTGAGCTTCTTGTACGTGCATTGACTGGGGTTATGCCAGTGTACCCTTGCTCAAGCAAGGGGTTGCTACCTTGGACTTTTCATACCAGCAACCTTTGGGCTCAAGTTGGTGAGCTTTGGGATTGTGTGGACAATCCCGCACTCAGAGCCAGAAAGCTTGGGGATTCGAACTGGCTACCTCAGCATTCAGGTCAACACTTTATCTACTGCACCACCACTAGTCAGGCTCATATTTTATAAACAGAATCACTTTTCTGTATCAGATTAAGTATAGTAATTTCAATGTACTATCTCTTTGCTTATAGTTTCTATATTTTAACAGCACAAATTTTCCACCAACAAGAGAACTTTATTTACAAAGATGCTTCTAAGGGGGAGCTTTTAGCTCCAGTTGCAGTGAACCCCACTTTATCAAGGCTCCAGAAGGCTTTTCAATGAGATTATCACTGATTTACCTTGAATACATTTTTCCCTTCACCATTAGCTCTTTGGCCATATAGGCAGTCTTGTTTTCTGTTCCCACCCTCATGTTTCCTTATACCTTTATTTTTTCACTGCTAATCTTAAATTGCGTGATTTGGATAAAAATAATATATTCATAAGCTGCTTAGGTTTATTTTTTAAGACACACATGAAGAAAGTGAGAGAAGAGAGAGAAGAGAAAATGTATAAATACCAGAGTGGGAATCTGACAATTAGGGAAACATGTACACTGTGGTATATACAGGTTCTGGATGGTTTTCTTCTAGCAGCCTTGAGAAGGAGCTATCACCTCTAATTTTAGTAATTTTGAAACTGAGTTTCTCAAAAGTCATATTACTTACTTAAGTCCATATAACTAAGAAATAGCTCAGGCAAGGCTCAAACCTAATTAGTTTCCCTAATTCAAAGCCTATGATCTCCCTGTTCTCAAGCCTTCTTAACAGCTTCTCTGACACTGAAGACCAAAGTAGATGTCTTAGGGAAAACATGTTAAAAAAAAAAGTAAGGACCAGATAAGGTATATATATTGAAACATGTTGTACTGCATTCTTTGCTCACCTCCATAGTCCCACTGACAATTTGATTTCCAATTAAAAAGTACTCTGGAGGAAATTCATGAGTCCTAAGGTAGAATGCTACAATTGTTGAGAAGATGCGGACCATTGTCTCGTCACTAAAAGTATTAATAGTGCAGATGTTGAAATGTCGAATAAAACGGGGAGTGACTGGATTTCTTCCACCGCCTGGAGGGCCCATGGCAGCAATCAGCTCTAGGTCAACCAATGTGATTTTACTTGTGTCCTTAAGGTCATACCTTGAAAGCACATAGAAATTGAAAACAATCAGTTATAAAGCCAATAAGATGGAATGAAATGTAGATCTCTCCAGAAACTTAATCTGATTTTAGCATCTCTTCAAGAAAGAACTTTAGATAATGCTTGGAGTAATGGAGATTTTTTTTTTAAGCAGCACTCTCTCTTTTCAGTGACACTCATTCTGTTGTCCAGATTCTGGATATCTAAAATATCCCTTCTTCTTACCCTCCCCTTTTTATTCTCTTACTCTGCTTTTCCTCTTCTTACTCCAACTCTTGAACATGGATGAGAGATAAATCTTGTTTGTAGCTGGTTATAGGTAGGGTGGCCACATGTCCCATTTTGCGTAGAACAATGCTAGTTTGTGTTTGTCCTAGAGTAATTAATAACACTCCCCCTTTACTCTCAGGAATGTCCCAGTTTAAACAATAGATTTTATAGTCATCCTATTTATAGCAGTCCTGATTTTCTCATGTCAAATCTTCTGAGCACATAAGAATATCTAAATAGTAACTATACACATTTGTTATATAAAAAGGGAACATTAAGGGATAATAAATCTTAAAAAAAAGTTTTA
Source organism: Saccopteryx leptura (assembly GCF_036850995.1). NCBI lineage: Eukaryota > Metazoa > Chordata > Mammalia > Chiroptera > Emballonuridae > Saccopteryx > Saccopteryx leptura. The sequence goes on from NC_089512.1 coordinate 62,281,956, forward strand.
AATCAGAAAGGTTATCTAAATGGCTCAATTTACCTTGAACCACTCAGTAGGAAAGGTTCTGACTCCCAATAGCCTTTAAGACTTTTAATATTGAAGTTCTTGCAAAAAATAGGGGAGGCTGATAGGAGAAATCTATATAGCCATTTTTTAGTCTAAGAGCACACTAGAAAGTATGAAAATATGATTTAGTTTTTGGTAGCAACCAAAACAATAAGGAACTAGCTGAGTAAACTATGTCATATAACTAAATAGTATTAAAAGTCAATAAAATGAATAAGATAAATAACATGGACAGGAGTTCAAGATATATATTTAAGTGCAAATAAGTTGCAAAACATAAGTAATATGAGTCTTTTTTAAAAATAAAAGTGTATTTAGGAAGAAAAAAAAACTTGGAGGAACAGAGAATACACTATAAACAGTGCTTATTTCCTGAAGGCAGGATTTCAAAGGCTTGCAGTAACAACAAAAATGTATTTCCAAAATAGGACTTAGCTTCAAAATTAGTCTACCCTTGCCTTGAGATAAGATCATGATATATTGGGGATAAGGAAAGTGTATTTAAGAGAAGAAAATGAAGAATTAGTAATCCTAACTAAAAGATACAATATCTTACATGTTGGGAACTAACTGTATCATCAAAAAATGGGGTGGAGGGAAGCACAGAATAATCTATGAAATTGCTGTTAAAACTAAGTCATCTCAAAGATATGGTAGCCCCAATAGTCACAGAAAAAAACAGAATTTAAAACAAAGGGAACATAAGGTGCTGATTATAATTACTTAGGTTGGCGACTACCCATAAATTCTCAGCCCTGGGGGAATAGTACTTTGAAAGGTATCTATAAATTACTTTCAATAATTGAAAACAATAGATGACAAAGAAAGAATTTACTACATTGTTGAATGTATATATTTCCTATACATTATTAATCTGTTATCTAACTTGCATGTTCAAAGGGGGGTGGGAATGTATAAAAAAGATAAAAAAAACGGCCTCAGATGGGGTTACTGGGTGGATCCCAGTCAGGGCGTATGCAGGAATCTGCCTATCTCCCTTCCTCTCAACTGAAAAAAAAAAAAAAAAAAAAAAGTATAGAAAAAGCCTCCCAAAATATTCTGTATAGGAAAATCAGAGCATCCATTCTCTTTCATAAATAACTTGAAAAAATGTATTATTTTATTGTGAGAGAGTAAAATAAAAAAAAGAGAACAAAATAATGACTTCAGCATGTCTAATTAAGATTTCAATTAAATAGTTACCAATTCCCACAGTCAAAAAATTGTCGCAATAATTCAATAGGAGGTTGAGCTCCATATTGCTCCAATGCAGGCATATTCATGTCATCTATAAAAATTATACACTTCTTTCCCATAGGTGGTCCAAAAACTCCTTTGCGTCTTTTATCCAGTCTAGCCATAATAATGTTCTAAAATATAAAGAAGAAAGTATAGTAGCCATACTTAACACCAGAAAAAAATAAAGAATTTAAGTCTTAAGAAAATAATGCCAAGCAACACTATGTGCATGTGTTTATTTATATTTATTCACCTTTAGAGTAATCAAATTTCATATTCAACAGCATTCAGTCAGCATTTATTGAAACCCTGCTGTGTCCTAAAAATTGTTACATACATATATATTTATATATTTATATTGTATATACGGGCACATATACACATAAAATAATTTTCCTCACTGGCTATCCCAACATAGCTATTAACTTTAACTTACTCAAAATCTAAAAGCACTAATCTAAATTTGTAAGATTTTGAGATTAAGGGAACTCTACAGGTTTAAAACAGTGCAAATGAGCCCCATAGGTTAAGAGAGACTAAATAGACAAAAATTTAGGAGTGGATGATAAAAATGGTGACTAGAAAATATCTCATACAATACTTTATCTTGGCATTTTGGGGGGTAAAAATGGGATGACAGCTACACGATCCTTGTTCCAAAAGGTCTATAATAGTCCATGGTTTAAAAGAGCTTTTACAAACAGAGCTTCAATAAGCAGCAAATACTCCTAAGGAACATCTAGGAAAGTCTAGAAAGTTCTCTCTCCTCTCTCCCTCTCTCTTATACTGCCCCCTCCCCTCTCTTATACTCCCTTCTCCAGTTAAGAAATTGTTGATTCTTCATGGGCTTAAAAAAAGGTGACAAAGCTCAATAATCCAATGTTAATGCAAATACATTCTCTCAAATGTTTGTCCCCAAAACTTGACTTTTAAAACTTGTAATGCCAAAAATAAAAATTTTGAAGTTTTATTTAAATTCAAAGAAGATTTACACAGCTGAGATCAGTTCATATACAATTTTAAACACTAATCAAATAAGGCAAAAAATTGTTAAGTATAAACCTATGTTTCTGGCTTTAAAACTAACCTGAACCTGGTTGGCACTGGTCCTTGCAGAGAAACTAACATAAAAAGGAAAGTACTTGTCTTTTTCCAAGTGATTCATTAGCTTATCCTTCACGTACACTGATTTTCCTGTACCCGTTGGACCCACAAAAAGCAGTGGCCTTTAGGAAAACAATGAACATATCATTCAAAAGGGAAAAAGACAGAATACATTTCTACTAAGGGAAATTGGAGTTAGTTGAAAATCAATATAATAATAAAATCATCTTCATAAAAAATGCACATTTTAATCTTTCTTGTATCACAAAAGACTGGTAAAGGATCAACTAGCATACATTTCTACTTACTGTTACTGAGACTTTAATAGTAGGAAACTATTATTTGAACAGATGTAACATTGCTATAAGCAAAACATTCCTAAAACAAGTCATTATAAGCTTAACTTTTCAGAAAAGAAAGCCAAAGTTTGTCTCCTCAGAAAAGTGATGTGTTTGTATTTTTAGTTAGAAGTACAGGCAAGAGGGTGCCGTGTGGAACAGACTAATGGCATGACGACAATGAGATAGGCTTAGGTTATTTAACAATAACTTAAAATTATTCTTAATAGCATAAAATTTGTGTGAGAAACTAAATGACATGTGAACTCTAAATCGAACAGTTATGTATACCTGTTAAGCATTTCAGCGTCAAGTTAGAGTTACTAACTGAAAATACTTGTCTAAAATCAAATTCTAGACCTGGTCGGATAGCTCAGTTGGTCAGAGTATTGTCCCAAAATACAGAGGTTGCTAGTTCAGTCCCCAGTCAGAGCACAAACAGGAACAGTATGTGCTGTTCCTGTCTCTCTCTCTGTTTCCTTTTCTTCCTCACTAAAATCAATAAAAAAAATTTTTTAATTAAAGCAATAAAAAATAAAACTCTAAGGAGTTCTCTGTTCAGAGGGACTTCAAGCAGAATTTCTCATTCTTGAGTGATCATAACTTGTTTGGAAAGGAAAAAAGTCCTATGGACATATGTTCACAGAACTCGAAGGAATCCAAGTTTGGGAAATACTGATTTAAAAATTAAATACTGTCACTTTGTATGAAAATTTGGCACTACATAATACATAAAGACAAATCAAAGGCTAGCACTAAAACTAAGCAACAAAATTATCATTGAAGTCGGGAGGCAGTCAGACAGACTCCCACATGTGCCTGACCGGCATCCACCCAGCATGCCCACCAGGGGGCGATGCTCTGCCCATCTGCAGCATTGTTCCGTTAAAACCAGAGCCATTCTAGCACATGAGGCAGGGGCCACACAGCCATCCTCAGCGCCCCAGCCAACTTTGCTCCAATGGTGGCTTGGCTGCAGGAGAGGAAGAGAGAGATAGAGAGAAAGGAGAGGGGGAAGGGTGGAGAAGCAGATGGTTGCTTCTCCTGTGTGCCCTGGCCAGGAACCAAACCCAGGACTTCCACATATTGGGCCGATGCTCTACCACTGAGCCAACAGGCCAGGGAAAAATTAAAGTTCTTTTTGAACTACAGTAACCTCTAAGAATTCATCTATGTGTCCCAATTTGAGTAACATCAGCCTTATGAAAACCTATTTATTAAAATAATTTTAATAAATAAAATATTGTTTTTAACTTGGGGTCCATGAATCAATTGAAGAAATTCTTAGCATTCAGAGAATCTGTGAACTGGGATGACAAAATGTCATTTTTTAAAAAAAATTTTTATTTATTTATTTTTTTTTTTGAGACAGAGGGACAGACAGGGAGAGAAATGAGAAGCATCAAGTCTTCGTTGTCACACCTTAGTTGTTCATTGATTGCTTTCTCATATGTGCTTTGACCGGGAGGCTACAGCAGAGCAAGTGATCCCTTGCTCAATCCAGTGACCTTAAGTTCAAGCCAGCGACCATGGGGTCATGTTTATGATCCTAGGCTCAAGCCAGTAACCCTACACTTAAGCTGGTGAGCCCATGCTCAAGCCAGTGACCTTGGGGTTTCAAACTTGGGTCCACTGCATCCTAGTCTGATGCTTTATATACTGCGCCACCACCTGGTCAGGCAAAAAGGTTATATCTTTACTTTCCCTATTCTTAACTAAAATGAAGCAATTGTATTAATAGTACCTGTGTCACAGACATTACACTAAATAATATAACTGTTAGTGATAACACAAAAATATCACTTATACCATGACTTCTTAAAAATTATGATAATCATCAGAATCACTGCTCAATCTTATTATTAAATATGTTCATAAAGAAGCACATGTATTACTACTAGAGCCCAAATTTGTTCAATATTTTAATAAATACATTTCAAGAAGTGGTTTCCTTTGTAATCCTATGTTTTTATTACCCACTTAAAAGCACTGTTCTGACAAATGGTTCATAGCACAAAGAACTCCCACACTAGTGCTTTCCTTGCCTAAGAAAGTTTTAAATATTAGCCACTAAACACAAAAGTGCAACTACAAAATAGGGAGAAAATGATGTATCTCATGAGCTATTTTTTTGTTTTTGTTTATTAAACAAGATAAAATTGTCACAAAATTCATTCAGAAACAAGATCTTTATAAACAACAAACCATGACATTTATGCATCTTATGTAAGCTTCTCTAGTTCAAATAGTATTAATGGTAAATTATGCTTCATGTTTTAAAAGAAAAAATAACTACAAAAATATTTTTAAGAAGTTGGTATGGATATGCCTATGGTATGTGCTAGGCTAGTTTTTTGATCAATTTCATGTATTTTTTTTTATGTGCTCTTCTGATTTTAGTCTAAGTTTTTCATGTTCATCTTCAGTTAGGTAGAATTAGGACATATTAGAAAAATGCTAAATTTAATGGAAGAATGTGGATCATGGTTAGTCTTACCTTAGAAGTACAGTGAACCTTTGAGCAGAATGCAAACCAATTTACAGAACACTGATTTTTAGTCTGTTACAAGTAAAAGACATACAAGATAGCTTATGATTCAACAAAGCATGATGTCAAAGGCTTTGGAGTAGGCAAAGGAAATCTGGATTATAGGTTAGCCACTAGTAACAGATGTCACTGTGGACATGTCAACTAGTCCCCCAAGGTCTCAGTTATCTGAAAATGAATGACTTCAAAGTTAACTTCAAATATCCTATGGTCCTATTATAATGGCACTATTATGTTTATAGTGAATGTTATAAGAATTTCTTACTTCGCATAGGTAATACTCAAATTCATTAGAAATGTATATCTAATTGTGTCCATTGTAGGGACTATGATATCTTGAATCTTGACACGTTTATCTCCCATAACAGTACTTTTAATTAATTCATTCCAATGGATCCAGTGACCTCGGTTTTTCAACTATAAGAGAACATAAGTTTCAAAATATTAAAACCATACACTTGCTATCAGAGAGGCTCTTCTTAACACAGTTATTTCTCATATTTGCTTTTAAAAACTTTATACTCTTTCCACTTTTTAGTGTGAAATAATAGATTCATTCAAAATAGTGTATATAACAGTTTTAAGTCATAAAGCAGCTTAATAAACATCCATGAATCCACTACCCTATTTAAGAAATATTTTTCTTTAATTTTCCTTTCCAGTGATAATCTGAAGAACATAATGAAATTTAGCTATCACAAATTCAACAAATCTAGAATTTCAGACATTTTTTCCACCGCCTCTTCTTAACACTCCAATCTTTCTAAAAAACCTTCAAGATGTCCTTTCACATATATCAAGTATTATTTGAAAGACACTCTGATATAGCTCAAGTTACAATTTACTGAAGTTTAACTTCATGTTTTCATATTTTAAAGCAAAGGGGAAATAATCCAACTAGAAACAAAATATCATGTGAACTCACTGTTTGTTTCTCTAAAATTATTCTCTTTGGGATTTTGATCCAGGCTGATATTCAGCAAGGATGTATCAAAATGACTGATCTGACTGTTACAAAATTGAAATTTTTCTGAGTCAGTGGCTAAATAGTTGCTGTCCTGAGAACCTGAGTACCTCCCTAATCCATGCCCCTCTCCTCCACCATTATCTTCCTTTCCAGATTGCTTAGCCCTTTCCCCTGAAGAGCCCACGATTTCCTACCATCAAGCAACAAAGGGGTTAACACCTGGCAAACTAGGAGGTCTCTTGGACCCTGCTTTAGTGCTACTGCTGGCATGTAAAAATCTATTAACTATTTTCTAGCAAATTGTGTCTGGAGGATAGTAATTTTGCAAGGTTGGCTAAATGTTTCCTTAGTAATTCACATTCTTAATATTTTAGGTTTCAGTTTTTTAATTTTTTCAAAGTTATATAGGCATGTATTTTTGTAGATGACATGATACTATACATAAAGAACACTAAAGAGTTCACAAAAAACTATAAAACCAATAAATAAATTCAGTAAAGCTGTAGGATATAAAATTAATATTCAGAAATCTGTTCTCTTTCTATACACTAATAATAAACTATCATTAAAAATTTAAAATACAATCCTATTGACAATTAGATCAAAAAGAAAAAAATACCTTATAATAAATTTAACCAAGGATATAAATGATCTCTACTCTGAAAATTACAAGGCATTAAAGAGAGAAACTAAAGCAGATAGAAAAAATAGAAGCATATTCCAAGCTATAGGAGAAGAACTGACATTGTTAAAAATGTCCACATTACCCAAAGCAAACCTATAGATTCAATGCAATCCCTATCAAAATACTAATGGCATTTTTCACAGAACTAGAACAAATAATCCTCAAATTTACATGGAACCACAAAAGGTCCTCAATAGTCAAAACAAACTTAATAAAGAGGGAAATATTAAAGAATCATGTTACCTGATATCAAACTATACTATAGTAATCAAAACTGCATGATATTGGCATAAAAACAGACACATAGATCAATGAGACAAAATAGAAACCCAGAAATAAATTAACCTTCTGACTTAGCTCTTGGTAATTTTTTGATTCTTTGGATGTCTCCTTGGGCAAGGGAAACAAACAAAAAATAATAAACAAATGAGACTATATCAAACTAAAAAGTTATTGCACAGCAATGAAAACCATCAAAAAGTGGAAGATCTTCACCAGTGATACATCCAATAAGGAGTTAATATAAAAATATATATAAAGAACTCATACAACTTAACAACAAAAAAATAAATAATCTGATTAAAAGACGGAAAGAGGGCCTGAAATAAAAACACAGCATGGAGCTTCCTCAAAAATTAAAAATAGAACTATCATATGACCCAGCAATTTCACCTGTGGGTATTTATCCAAAGAAATCTAAAACACTAATTCCAAAAGATATATACAACCCTATGTTCATTACAGCATTATTTACAACAGCCAAAATATGGAAGCAACCAAGTATCATTGATAGATGAATGGATAAAGAAGGGGTGGTACATACATACAATAGAATATTACAAGGCCATAAAAAAGATTAAAATCTTGCCATTTGCAACAACATCTATGGACCTAGAGCAGGCACGGTCAACATACGGCCTGTGGGTCGGATCCAGCCTGTGTAATGAGTTTATGCAGCCCACGATTTTAATATCTCCGCTACTTTAAAATCTCAGCTACTCAGAAGTGGAAGCGTCTTTGATTATTGGAAATTGAGATATTTAAGAAGATAGTGATACGCAGAAAAGAATTCCGCATGTGACTAATCTAGGGTTAACTGGTTGAATAAATTTGCGATACTTCTTTATTTAAAAAAAAAAAATTCCATTATAAAGATTTACAACTTTTGTACTTGTCTGTACTCAATATGAACTGTTTGACATTTAGCGGTGATGTGAAACCCACATTCTTTTAGGCGGAGTTTGCTAGGGCACCCCCACGGTCAAACAATTTGTTATTTTTGTGGTCAAGTGTGCTGAATCAAGTGGCATTGTAGCATAGACAACAGCTGCAGTTGATAACTGAAAACGTGTCCAGGCTGTTTGTAAAACAAAATAATTGTTTTATTTGCAATAAACCCCTTCAA